>NW_027593838.1:0-26072 GCF_964213995.1 Mustelus asterias | reverse complement strand
ATCATTACAACCTCATTTGAACAAGGGTGTAACTTTTGCAATTTTCCAGTCACCACCCCAGAGTCTAAGGAAGACTGGAAAATGATGGCCGGCACCTCCACAGCTTCCACCCTCAGTATCGTAGAATCCCGACTGTGCAGAAGAGACCATTCGGCCCATCAAATCTGCACCAACTTTCTGACAGAGCATCTTACCCAGGACCACCCACCTCCTGTCCTAACCCCATAACTCTGTGCATTTACCATCTAACTGACGCATGGTTGTACACTAAGGGGCAATTTAGTGTGGCCAATCCACCCGACCTGCACATCTTTGAGGGAAACCGGAGCACCTGGAGGGAACCCATGCAGACACTGGGAGAACATGCAAATGCCACACAGACAGTGACCCGAGGACGGAATCGAACCCGGGTCCCTGGTGCTGTGCCACCCTCCTCGGATGCATCTCATCCAGTACAGACAGCCTATCCAATACCACCACCGTTTCAGTTTAAAATCCTCCCAGTATCTGAATTACCTCTTTTACCGCAGCCTGGGTACCATGTACTTCCTTGGTAAAGACAGATGAATACTTTACCTATATGCCCTCGGCTTCCACGTGTTAATCCTCTTTCTGGTACATCGTCACCCCCACTCCTCCTTTTACCACCTTCACACTATTCATATGCCTTTGGGATTCCCTTTTGTGTCAGTTGTTAGTCGCTCTTCATGCTCCCTCGTTGCTTTGTGCCTCCTCTCCGAACCTTCTGGATTTAGCCTGTTTCTCGATTGTAGTTTCGACCTGACTAAGCTCTTCGCTCAGGGTGACAGAGAAAGTGCCAGAAAGTACCACACACTGAGTTTGAGGCTGTTGTGGAGGGTGCTGTGTGGATGAGCTCAGTTGTGTTGGCAGTCACCAGTTCTGTCCAGTAAATGGGGGTGACCAGGAGCAGCTACCCTGCAGGTTCCCTGCCCCCTCTTACTTGTAACATCTGGCATTGCCCTGGCCTCTGATCAACATATAGGGGAGGCAATGGCCTAGTGGTATTATCGCTAGACTATTAATCCAGAAACTCAGCTAATGTTCCGGGGACCCGGGTTCGAATCCCACCACGGCAGATGGTGGAATTTGAATTCTATAAAAAAAAATCTGGAATTAAGAATCTACTGATGACCATGAAACCATTGTCGATTGTTGTAAAAACCCATCTGGTTCACTAATGTCCCTTAGGGAAGGAAATCTGCCGTCCTTAGCTAGTCTGGTCTACATGTGACTCCAGAGCCACAGCAATGTGGTTGATTCTCAACTGCCCTCTGAAGTGGCCTAGCGAGACACTCAGTTCAAGGGCACCACGGATGGGCAATAAACGCTGGCTAGCCAGCGTCGACCATGTCCCACGAATGAATAAAGAAAAACACCTAGTGATTGAATCTGTGTTGCTCTCTCTCCACAGAACAGCCACCTATGCGAGTTCTCATTTCAAAGGTTGTTTCAGGTTAAGATTCCTTTGGGTGTTTTGGACAGATTCGTGGGTTCAAATCCCACACCAGAGACTGGAGCACACAGCCCAGGCTGACACTGCACTGAGCCAGGCTGTACTGGCAAGAGGTGCCAGCTTCCAGACAAGGTGTTAAAACTCAGTAAACAATTGCAGGACACAAAGGAAAAGATGGGGAGTTTCCCCTGATGTCCTGGCCAATAATTCCTCTGCCTCTTCCAGCAGCCCCAGATTGGATTCTCTGGCTATTTGTGGGGACTTGCTGTGTGCAAATTATCTGCTGTGTCCCATCCATGTGGGCAAAAGTATATTGGGGGGGCGGTGTGTGTGTGTCCCACTCCCCCCAGGGTGCAGCCACCCAGCCTCAGGCTATCGTCACCTGGTGCCCCGATTATACAAGCTTTATTACAGGAATAATTGGACAGGAGCAAGGACCCCTGGTGTTTTTTAAACAACCTCTTCCTGACTTCATGGTACTGAGGTTAACAGTAGCGTCTCTTCCAGTGCTTTAACCGGTATCGGACAGGACTGGCCTCGGAGTGTGTGTTGTGCTGATTCACCTGAATTGAAACCAGAGCTTCAAGGGTTAATGACGAGGTTGCATAAACGTAGCTTGTATTAGAGGTTTGAGGGGTGAGTTGATTGAGGTATTTGGGCTTTGATAGGAATCCAGAACAAGGGAATGTAACCTTCAGATGCGGGCGAGGCTGTGATATCAGTAATGGTGCTTTCATCTAAAGTGTAGGGGACACTGGACAGGGATGTTGCTGTCTCGGCTATCGTTTATCGTCTACCCCTAACTACCTAAAGGTCACAGTGTCATGGAGTTTTACAGCACAGAAAGAGGCCCTTCAGCCCATCGTGTTTGCACCAACAGTCAAACACCAACCTATTCCAATCCCATTTTCCAGCACTTGCCACATGGCCGTGTTTGCTTTGGTGTTTCCAGTCTTCATCTAAATGCTTCTGAAATGTTGTGAGGGTTCCCACCTCTACCACCCTTCCAGGCAGCGAGTTCCGGATTCCCACCACCCTCTGGGTGAAAAGGTTTCTCCTCAAAACCCCTGACCTTAAATCTAAACCCCTGGCTACTGATCCTCTACTAGGAGAAAAGTTATTTCCTATCTCCCCTATCTATGTCCCTCATAATTTTATACACCTCAACAGGGGCAGCACAGTGGTTAGCACTGCTGTCTCGGAGCGCCAGGGACTCGGGTTCAGTCCCGGCCTCCTGTGCCGAGTCTGCACATTCTCACCGTGTCTGCTCGGGTTTCCTCCCAGACTCCAAGGATTTGTAGATTAGTAAGGTGGATTGGCCATGATTAATGCGCAGGGTTATGGGATAGGGTGGGGGAGTGATACTAGGTAGGATGCTTTTTGGAGGGTAGGTACAGACTTGATGGATCAAATGGCCTCCTCCTGCACTGCAGAAATCCGGTCCCCACTCAGCCTTCTTTGTTGTAAGGAAAACAGCAGCAGCCGCTCTTAGCTGGTGATGAGTTCAAGTATTGAAGTATTTCGATACCTGTCGATGCTGGGGTGGCGGGGGCGGGAGCTGGGGGGGAGGGGGGAGGAGGGTGTGCAACGTCTGTGGAGAGAAAAAAACCAGAGTTCACATTTTGAGTTGAATATGGTGATTCCGTGACAGCTTTATGTTGTGTATCAAGAGATATGGAGTAAAGACTGAGCGAGATATAGATCAGGATCTAATTGAATGGAGGAACAGATTGGAGGGGCTGAATGGCCTCCTGTTGTTCGTATGCGTGCAGCCTACCCCGTCCGTTTATGGGTGGAGGCTCAATAATTCAGTAAGGAATGGGAATGCCACTGAGAGACGGGCTGTGTCTTGTTGTGTGATGATGTGTAACTGTAATCAGAGCAGCAAACCTTGTCCAACAGAGAATGGGAGATTTCTTTAAACAAAGTGTTCTTTGGAAAGGAATGCAGGCAGCACAGCAGCAACCTTCTCCGCCCCAATCCCCTGGGAATGCTTCAATCCGTGAGAAGTCTCAGCAGTGTGTTTCGAGGAGGCAGATGAAATGAAAGCAAAATTGGAGGTTTTGTTTTAAATTCCTGCTTCTGAGTCACAAATTATTTCAGCGAAGATTCCATCTGTCCACTCCTTCCTCTGATCCTGCGTCTGGCTCCCCCCACCCCCCAACGCGCGTCTGTCTGGCTCCCCCCCCCCCACTGCGCGTCTGTCTGACCCCCCCCCCACTGCACGTCTGGCTGGCCCCCTGCACCCCCACTGCACGTCTGGCTGGCCCCCTGCACCCCCACTGCACGTCTGTCTGGCCCCCCCGCCCGCAACTGCGTGTCTGTCTGGCCCCCCCGCCCCCCCCCACTGCATGTCTGTCTGGCCCCCCCGCCCGCAACTGCGTGTCTGTCTGGCCCCCCCGCCCCCCCACTGCACGTCTGTCTGGCCCCCCTGCCCCCCACTGCTTTTCTGTTGCCCCCCCCACTGCACGTCTGTCTGGACTCCCGCCCCCCACTGCGTGTCTGTCTGCCCCCGCCCCCCCCACTGCGCGTCTGTCTGCCCCCACTGCGTGTCTGTCTGGCTCCCCCGCCCCCCACTGCACATCTGTCTGGCCCAACCCGCCCCCCACTGCGCGTCTGTCTGGCCCCCCGCCCCCCCCCCCCCCACTGCACGTCTGTCTGGCCCCCCCGCCATCCCCACTGCATGTTTGTCTCGCCCCACTGTGCGTCTGTCTGGCCCCCCCACTGCGCGCCTGTCTGGCCCCCCCTCACCCCCCACTGCGCGTCTGTCTGGCCCCCCCTCGCCCCCCACTGCGTGTCTGTCTGGCCCCCCCTCGCCCCCCACTGCGTGTCTGTCTGGCCCCCCCTCGCCCCCCACTGCGCGTCTGTCTGGCCCCCCCTCGCCCCCAACTGCGCATCTGTCTGGCCCCCCCTCGCCCCCAACTGCGCGTCTGTCTGGCCCCCCCTCGCCCCCAACTGCGCGTCTGTCTGGCCCCCCCTCGCCCCCACTGCGCGTCTGTCTGACCCCCCCGCCCCCACCCCCCCACTGCACGTCTGGCTGGCCCCCCCACCCCCCCACTGCACGTCTGTCTGGCCCCCCCGCCCGCAACTGCGTGTCTGTCTCGCCCCCCCCGCCCCCCCACTGCATGTCTGTCTGGCCCCCCCGCACGCAACTGCGTGTCTGTCTGGCCCCCCTGCCCCCCCACTGCACGTCTGTCTGGCCCCCCTGCCCCCCACTGCGTGTCTGTCTGGCCCCCCCTCGCCCCCAACTGCGCGTCTGTCTGGCCCCCCCTCGCCCCCAACTGCGCGTCTGTCTGGCCCCCCCTCGCCCCCAACTGCGCGTCTGTCTGGCCCCCCCTCGCCCCCAACTGCGCGTCTGTCTGGCCCCCCCTCGCCCCCAACTGCGCGTCTGTCTGGCCCCCCCTCGCCCCCAACTGCGCGTCTGTCTGGCCCCCCCTCGCCCCCAACTGCGCGTCTGTCTGGCCCCCCCTCGCCCCCAACTGCGCGTCTGTCTGGCCCCCCCTCGCCCCCAACTGCGCGTCTGTCTGGCCCCCCCTCGCCCCCAACTGCGCGTCTGTCTGGCCCCCCCTCGCCCCCAACTGCGCGTCTGTCTGCCTCTCCTGTTCAAAGCTGAAGCCACCGGCTGCCTTTCTGTGATTCGCTGAGATGATGCGGAGCAGGTTTTTGATGCTGGGAAAAGGGTTTTGAATTTCTCCAATAATCAGAGACCGTAAACATTGTGGGATTCGGGGAAAGTGGCACCGCTCTCGTCGAATGGCAGAGCGACCCTGGCGGAATGGCCTATTGGGGTCTTGTGGAGAAGCTGGGTTAGTTGGGAGGAGGTTTAATAGAGTTGTTTAAATTGATGAACTCCTTTCATGTATTAAATGAGGAGCGTTTACTGGAGACGACCAGGTCCGTAACGGATTAAAAATAATTGCAACGGAACCAGAGGGAAATGTATTTACGAAATGAGTTGTGATCTGGAATGTTCTGTCTGAACGAGCAGTGGAAGCGGATTCAATTGGAACTTTCAAAACCAATTGGAAAAATATAAAAGGGGGAATGTGTAGGGCTGTGTGGGGGGGGCGGGGAGTGGGAGAGTGAGGCTGATCGACTAGCTCTCTCGAGTTGGCAGAGTCACAATGGGCTGAATGGCCTGTTCCTGTGCTATTGAATTCCCTGAAGTGAGTTTGTTCCCAATGGGAATGCCAGCCTGCTTGCTCCGTATATCCCACCCATGACGGTGATGCAGGAGTGGGCCTCCGTGACTCCGGTCCAGCGAGTGGCAGGGTTGGGGACAGGAGTGGTTAAAACAGGGTGGGGGTTTTACCAGTGGTTAAAACAGGCAGGAAGGGCCGTATGGCCTATTCCTGCTTCCAGTTTCCGGGTGTCGATGTGTCGGGGAAAGATGGTGCTTGATGTGGCTGTGATTCCTCTGTGATCGAATAGCCTAACAATTTTCAATATCTGAGATCCAGTGAAATGGGTGACCTATTTACCACTCCTGTAAAACCTCACTCCTGCATCTTGGGAAGGAAAGAAAGAACAAACTTGAATTTCTATAGCACCCATCACAACCTCAGGATATTCCCCCAAGTGCTTTTAAAATGGAATCACTGTTACAATGAGGGGCAAGGCTTGGGGATGGGAGGGGGGCTGTTCAGGGGATTTGAATGTGTCTGTGTTTCACACTGAAAGAATCGAGTTTCTCTCTGCATTCACTTATATTAAACACCTTGAGATAAGATGTTAACCCAGTGATGGGCAACCTCGGCTAGTGAGTGAGTCGCACAAGTGGCCCTCCTTCATCTCACTGGGCTGCAAGTTTGAAATCAGGCATGTTCACTCACCATGACCCCATGAATAAAACTGAATACAGTTCATACACACCAAATATTTTATAACAAGTTATATGGGTAGGTGCATTGGCCATGCTAAAGCTCCCTCAGTGTACCCGAACAGGCGTCAGTGTGTGGCGACTACTTGTGACACTAATAAATAAACTTTAAAAAGAAACTTAAACTGCTGAATCAGTGTAAGTCACCTCGCTGTAAGGAAAAAAAACTATCTAAGGATAGAAACCAGCAGAATCTGGGAACCCTGAACTTGGACAATGGCCACAAAACATCTGGTGGACCCGCACTCTCAGCCCTGATGGGCCTCAGGCAGCCGACAGGCCGAGGTTCCCCCCCCCCCCCCCCCCTCTGAGAGAGGGGTTAACAAACTCAGCCCAACTGGATTTGCTGCTTCATTGACTGGGGGCTGGAAGTGAGGGAGTGCCACACCTGTGTTTGTGTGGTCTTGGGACTTGCTTACAGAATCGTACATCCCAAACAGCTTCTCATTTACTCCAGAAAATCCCTTCAACAACTTTGATTCGTAACATATCCCATAATACTCTACCTTTATGGAGAACAGCCCCAGCTTCCCTCATTTCGCTGCTTAACTGAAGTCTCTGATCCCTGGGATCATTCTAGGAAACCTTCCCTGCACCCCCTCTCAGACTCCAGACTGCTGTGTGCTCCTCTCAAAGTACCTTTAACTCGACTGTGTATCTGTAACGTTGCGAATGCTCCTCTGATATAACCACAACCCTCAGCCCCTCGGCCTCAGCATCCTAAATTCTCTTTGTTCTCTACCTCTTGGGAACTCCTTTAACTCTGCTGTCTCTCCCTACGCGTTGGTGACTGTCACCACTGTCCGAGCTCCCTGGAAAGAGCCTTGAGTGCCCAATGTACGGGTGCTTTGCAAATGTAAGCTTACAAAAAATAAATCTGCCCTTTGCATGTGGCTGGGCCAGAATTTATCACCCATTAATTCCCCTGGAGAAGGTGGTGGTGAGCTGCCTTTGTGAACTGCTGCAGCCCATGTGGTGTAGGTACACCCACAGTGCTGTTAGGGAGGGAGTTCCAGGATTTTGACCCAGTGACAGTGAGGGAATGGCTGATATGTTTCCAAATCAGGATGGTGAGTGACTCGGAGGGGAACCTCCAGGTGGTGGTCTTCCCAGGTATCTGCTGCCCTTGTCCTTCTAGACAGTAGAGATCACGGTTAATTGGTGAGTTGCTGCAGTGCATCCTGTAGATGTACACACTGCTGCCACTGTGTCGGTGTTGGAGGGAGTGACTGGTGAAGGTTTTGATGGAGTGCCACTGAAGTGGTTGATTTGACCTGGATGATGTTGAGTTTCTTGAGTGTTGGTTGACTTGGTGAGCATGGACTTGGTGTTCGCTGGATCAGGGTAGTCAGTTGTTCAGGGCAGGGTGTGTCATTTGATGTTCCGTGGCTACTTCCCACATCCAGCGAGACCAAGGCATCTAGAATGTTCTGTGGTTGGAGGAGGCGGGTGCCTGAGGTGGGTTGATTGTTGCAATGTGGGAGAGGATCAGGCTGGGCCAGTGCAGTCTCTGTCACACAGCGGCTGCTTCACAAACATTTCTCTGCCTGGACTGGCTGGTTGTTTGAAATCTGAAAAATGTTCTCTTGTACCGTTTCTGGAAAAGGTAACTCACATTTTCTGGGGAAGTGTATAACAGTCTGCTGGAGGAAATATTGCTGAATGCAGAACATGACTTACAACACAGGGGGTTCCCCAACACTTATTCAAATGTGTTTGTGGTTGAACCACAGATTCTTTCAGCAAACTGACTCTGCAGTGAAACTAAAGCTGCATCCTGAACCAAACTTGAATGGGTGTAAATAGAGAGAGGTGGATACTCAGCGAGACCTTGGTGCCTTCATCCATCAGTCGCTGAAAGTAAGCGCGCAGGTACAGCAGGCAGTAAAGAAGGTGAATGGTATGTTGGCCTTCATAGCGAGAGGATTTGAGGATAGGGATAGGGATGTTTTGCTGCAATTGTATTGATGAGGCCATACCTGGAGTATTGTGTGCAGTTTTGGTGTCTTTATCCGAGGAAGGAGGTCCTCGCTATAGAGGGAGTACAGCGAAGGTTTACCAGGCTGATTCCTGGGGTGGCAGGTCTGTCATATGAGGAGAGATTCAGTCAGTTAGGATTATATTCACTGGAATTCAGAAGCGTGAGAGGGGATCTCATAGAAACTTATAAAATTCTAACAGGGTTAGACAGGATAGATTCAGAAAGAATGTTCCCAGTGGTGAGGAAGTCCAGAACTAGGGGTCGTAGTTTGAGGATAAAGGGGTAAACCTTTTAGAACTGAGATGAGGAGAAATTTCTTCACCCAGAGGGTGGTGAATGTGTGGAATTCACTCCCACAGAATGTAGTTGAGGCCAAAATGTTGTCTGATTTCAAGAAGAAATTAGATATAGCTCTTAGGGCTAAAGGGATCAAGGGATATGGGAGGAAGGGGGAATCAGGATATTGAATTCGATGATCAGCCATGAGCAAAATGAATGGTGGAGCAGGTTTGAAGGGCCGAATGGCCACCTGCTCTAGTTTCTGTTTCAAATTCGCCTTCAACAGTTCATCACCAATGCGCTCAAACTGGTCAAATACGTGAGATCCCCACAAACTCTCACCCTTTTCCAAAGTGGAAACATCCTTAAACTCTTGGATACAGGCTAAAACACTAGAACAAATTTATTTACAATTGTGATATATAAAAGTAGAAAGCGGAGTCACAATGAGCACTTGAAACGTCAAAGCACACAAGGCTACGGACCAAGAGCTAGAAAATGGGATTAGAATAGATAAGTGCTTGGTGGCTGGCATAGACATGATGGGCCAAAGGGCCTCTTTCTGTGCTGTAAAACTCCATGACGATGATGGGGAAAGGAAAGAGGGATATGTTGATATGAGGAAAAGCGGCTTGTGTGGAGCTAGCACACAGCAGATTGGCTGAATGGCCTGTTTCTTTGCTGTTATCAAACTGTCTAAAAGCAAGAAAACAGCATCTTGTATTTGCAGTCAGAAATTCATTTTTAAAATTAATTCATGGGACATGGGTATCGCTGGCTGGCCAGCATTTATTGCCTGTCCTATTCCCCTTGAGAAGGTGGTGGTGAGCTGCCTTCTTGAACCGCTGCAGTCCATGTGGTGTAGGTACACCCACTGTGCTGTGGATTATTTAGGGAAGGGAACCTAATGTCCCCATCCAGTCTGCCCTAACATTCCCTGTAAGCTGTGCCGGTACACAGTCAGCAATCCAGAGCTTGCTGCACTCAAGAAGCATTCCCTTTGAGATCATAGAATCCCTATACTGCAGAAGGAGGCCATTGAGCCCATAGAGTCTGCACCCGACCACAATCCCACCCAGGCCCTATCCCCATAACCCCACATATTTACCCTACTAATCCCCTTGACAAGGATCAATTTAGCATGGCCAGTGTACCTAACCCACGCATCTTTGGAGTGTGGGAGGAAACCGGAGCACCCGGAGGAAACCCACGCAGACACAGGGAGAATGTGCAAACTCCACACAGACAGTGACCCAAGGCTGGAATCGAACCTGAGGCTGTGAGGCAGCAGTGCGAACCCACTGTGCCACCGTGCCGCCCAGATTTTTATTGAATTCAAATTTCACCATCCGGCACGGTGGGATTTGAACCCGGGTCCCCAGATCTTGCTCTGGATTCCTCATCCAGTAGCAATACCATTGGGCCACTGCCTCCCCTATGCGGTAGTGTGGGTGCCTGGCAACTGTACAGGACTATGCATGGGCCATGGGAAATTAGACAAAACATTATGTAACCATTTACTCTGATCTCTTTAATGACCTCGATCTTGCTGCCTAAAGGAAAGCAACTAGGGACTGGTAATCGGTGTGATCTGGGCAATGTTACCCATTTCCTGATAGTGAATAAAACAACAGTTTATAGAGAGAGGAACCTCCTCACGGCTCCAGTTCATCATAGAGTCCTCACAGTGCAGAAGGAGGCCATTCGGCCTATCGAGTCTGCACCGACCACAATCCCACCCCAGGCTCTATCCCCTAACTCCTCAAATTTACTCACTGTCCAACATGCACCGCACTTTGGGGTAGCGAATTCCACAGATTCACAACCCTTTGGGAGAAGTAGGTTTTAACTAGTTGTACAAACAACCAGCCAAGTTCAGTTGAGAGCTGAGTCAGCTGATTCCTGTTGCAGGAATGCACTAAAGTGCAGCTTTTAACTTCCCAAAGTTACCTGCTCTCGACATGTGGAGGCTGACTGAGGCAGGCAGAGGACTATTGAGCGAGTTCACACAAGTCAAACTTTGCTTTTACTGTTTGTCGGAAGGATGTGCTTTGAAACCTGCGCGAGAGAAATCCACATGAGAATACTCCAGGAAATGAGTTGCATCTTGGCGAACACACCCTCCACCCAGGAGGATTGGGTGTTTTTGAGAGTAACCAGTTGTCCTAAGTTGTAACTAAGCTGTTCCAAAATCACAGCGATTTTGACTGTTCTGTGAATTTGGGCCTTCCCTTGGCAATGCTGAGTTTGAATGTCTCTCTCTGTCTCTCGAATTCCGGCAATTAACTGGTCCCAGCCTCAGTGAAAGATCAGCACAAACACAGGAGGGAGTGAATGTTTCTAATATTTCTCCAGGATTTCAGTGCCAGTTCCACTGGTAGAAATGTATCCCGCTCTGTGCAGCTCTGTTTGAAATGTATCCCGCTCTGTGCTGCTCTGTTTGAAATGTATCCCGCTCTGTGCTGCTCTGTTTGAAATGTATCCCGCTCTGTGCTGCTCTGTTAGAAATGTATCCCGCTCTGTGCTGCTCTGTTAGAAATGTATCCCGCTCTGTGCTGCTCTGTTAGAAATGTATCCCGCTCTGTGCTGCTCCGTTAGAAATATATCCCGCTCTGTGCTGCTCTGTTTGAAATGTATCCCGCTCTGTGCTGCTCTGTTTGAAATGTATCCCGCTCTGTGCTGCTCTGTTTGAAATGTATCCCGCTCTGTGCTGCTCTGGTAGAAATGTATCCCGCTCTGTGCTGCTCTGTTTGAAATGTATCCCGCTCTGTGCTGCTCTGTTAGAAATGTATCCCGCTCTGTGCTGCTCTGGTAGAAATGTATCCCGCTCTGTGCTGCTCTGGTAGAAATGTATCCCGCTCTGTGCTGCTCTGGTAGAAATGTATCCCGCTCTGTGCTGCTCTGGTAGAAATGTATCCCGCTCTGTGCTGCTCTGTTAGAAATGTATCCCGCTCTGTGCTGCTCTGGTAGAAATGTATCCCGCTCTGTGCTGCTCTGGTAGAAATGTATCCCGCTCTGTGCTGCTCTGGTAGAAATGTATCCCGCTCTGTGCTGCTCTGTTAGAAATGTATCCCGCTCTGTGCTGCTCTGGTAGAAATGTATCCCGCTCTGTGCTGCTCTGGTAGAAATGTATCCCGCTCTGTGCTGCTCTGGTAGAAATGTATCCCGCTCTGTGCTGCTCTGGTAGAAATGTATCCCGCTCTGTGCTGCTCTGTTAGAAATGTATCCCGCTCTGTGCTGCTCTGTTTGAAATCTTAGTGATGAATATCTGAAAAAGATTGAATTCGCCCCACCTGTCACCTCTTTGCACCCACTGATAAATAGCCCATTCCCGGACGCCACTCTGCTGGGATTGGGACACTCGGGCTATTCCATCTTCACCCACCATCCCATAATATATAATGTCAGCAGTTAGAGATCCTCCTCTGGGGGCCATTCGGCCCAGCTGGTCTATGCTAGTGTTTGCGCTTCTTACAAACCTCTTTCATCGCACATGATCAACATTATCCATCTATTCCTTTCTCCCTCTTGTATTTATCCAGCTTTCTTTCCAATCTTTTATACACTCAGCTACTCCCTAAGGTGATGAGTTCTACATTTGCAGCACTCTCTGGGTAAAGTTGTTCTTCCTGTATTCCCGATGGAGTTTAATAGTGACTATCCAATATTTATCAGAAAGGAAATTCTTGCTTTGTAAACAAACACACACAGACTACAAAAGCTAAGACGCTTCTTAAAACTTTTATAAATCACTGGCTGAACCCTCAACTGGAGTATTGGGTCTGATTTTTGATGCCACCTTAGGAAGGATGTCGGCCTGGGAGAGGATCTCTGGAGGTTTTGGTTTGTGTTGCTTAATTTCCAACCTCGTTCTCGAACAGATGTCAGTTGACTTGTTGTGTATTTCAAGTATTTTCTGTTTTTATGAAATGTTGGAACATCTGGTTTCTCCCCAAGCTGACCCAACCCCTCCCCCACAATCTCCCCGATATTCTCCCTCTCTGCTCATCCGAGAGTGTGGGCCCGAACCCAGCCCAGGACACCCTCGAAATGGAGCTGATCTCTCTGCACTCCTCCAATTCCGGCCTTTTATGCAGCATCGATTTCCTTCACTGCATCACTGGTGCCTGGGCCCCGTGTTCTGCCAACCCCTCCCCGAATCTCTCCTCCTCTCTGCCCTCAAGTCAGAATCTCATTAAAACTTGCCTCTTTCACCAGGCTTTTGGTCACCTATTCTTTCACTGTGTAGCTCATTGTTGAATTTTGTCTCCTGACATTCCTTTGGAGTTCCTCATGATGTTTTGCTATGTTAACAATATTAATTTAAATACAAGTTTGATTTGATTTATTATTGTCACGTATATTAACATAGTGAAAAATATTGTTTCTTGTGCGCTATACAGACAGTTGTTGAAACTTTAGTTTGAAACTCTGTCCCACCCTGTTCCACTCCCCCAGTACAGTTCCAAGGGAGGCTGTGAGGGGAGGGGTACCTCATTGTGTGAGGGGAGGGGTACCTCATTGTGTGAGGGGAGGGGTACCTCATTGTGTGAGGGGAGGGGTACCTCATTGTGTGAGGGGAGGGGTACCTCACTGTGTGAGGGGAAGGGTACCTCACTGTGTGAGGGGAGGGGTACCTCACTGTGTGAGGGGAAGGGTACCTCACTGTGTGAGGGGAGGGGTACCTCACTGTGTGAGGGGAGGGGTACCTCACTGTGTGAGGGGAAGGGTACCTCACTGTGTGAGGGGAGGGGTACCTCACTGTGTGAGGGGAGGGGTACCTCACTGTGTGAGGGGAGGGGTACCTCACTGTGTGAGGGGAAGGGTACCTCACTGTGTGAGGGGAAGGGTACCTCACTATCCCCACTGCACACATTGAAGCTGCTTTGTTAATCTCTCATCACAACTGAGCAAAGATCCAACCACTGGAAAGAATGCGAGGTTTGAAGTGAGGAACATCCTTGAAATAGCATAGGACTAGTTTTATTCTGTATCTAACCCTGTGCTGTACCTGTCCTGGGAGTGTTTGATGGGGACAGTGTAGAGGGAGCTTTACTCTGTATCTAACCCTGTGCTGTACCTGTCCTGGGAGTGTTTGATGGGGTCAGTGTAGAGGGAGCTTTACTCTGTATCTAACCCCGTGCTGTACCTGTCCTGGGAGTGTTTGATGGGGACAGCGTAGAGGAAGGTCTAATACAGTTAGGAAATATACAGTAAATGGCAGAACCCTTAAGAGTATTGATAGGCAAAGGGATCTGGGTGTACAGGTACACAGGTCACTGAAAGTGGCAATGCAGGTGGAGAAGGTAATCAAGAAGGCATACGGCATGCTTGCCTTCATCGACCGGGGCACTGAGTTTAAAAATTGGCAAGTCATGTTGCAGCTTTATAGAACCTTAGTTAGGCCGCACTTGGAATATAGTGTTCAATTCTGGTCGCCACACTACCAGAAGGATGTGGAGAAAAGATTTACCAGGATGTTGCCTGGTATGGAGGGCATTAGCTATGAGGAGAGGTTGGAGAAACTTGGTTTGTTCTCACTGGAACGACGGAGGTTGAGGGGAGACCTGATAGAAGTCTACAAGATTATGAGGGTCATGGACAGAGTGGATAGTCAGAAGCTTTTTCCCAGGGTGGAAGAGTCAATTACTAGGGGGCATAGGTTTAAGATGCGAGGGGCAAGGTTTAAAGGAGATGTACGAGGCAGATTTTTTACACAGAGAATAGTGGGTGCCTGGAACTCGTTGCCGGGGGAGGTAGTGGAAGTGGATATGGTAGTGACTTTTAAGGGGCGTCTTGACAAATACATGAATGAGATGGGAATAGAGGGATATGGTCCCCAGAAGGGTAGGGAGTTTTAGTTAAGTTGGGCAGCATGGTCAGTGCAGGCTTGGAGGGCCGAAGGGCCTGTTCCTGTGCTGTAATTTTCTTTGTTCTTTGAAGCTTTATTCTGCATCTAACCCCGTGCTGTACCTGTCCTGGGAGTGTTTGATGGGGGACAGTGTAGAGGGAGCTTTACTCTGTATCTAACCCCGTGCTGTACCTGTCCTGGGAGTGTTTGATGGGGGACAGTGTAGAGGGAGCTTTACTCTGCATCTAACCCCGTGCTGTACCTGTCCTGGGAGTGTTTGATGGGGGACAGTGTAGAGGGAGCTTTACTCTGTATCTAACCCCGTGCTGTACCTGTCCTGGGAGTGTTTGATGGAGACAGTGTAGAGGGAGCTTTACTCTGTATCTAACCCCGTGCTGTATCTGTCCTGAGAGTGTTTGATGAGGACAGTGTGGAGGGAGCTTTACTCTGTTCCCCCATCAAACGCTCCCAGGACAGGTATAGCATGGGATTAGATAGTGTGGAGGGAGCTTTATTCTGTATCTAACACCGTGCTGTACCTGTCCTGGGAGTGTTTGATGGGGACAGTGTAGAGGAAGCTTTACTCTGTATCTAACACCGTGCTGTACCTGTCCTGGGAGTGTTTGATGGGGACAGTGTGGAGGGAGATTTACTCTGTTCCCCCATCAAACGCTCCCAGGACAGGTATAGCATGGGATTAGATAGTGTGGAGGGAGCTTTATTCTGTATCTAACACCGTGCTGTACCTGTCCTGGGAGTGTTTGATGGGGACAGTGTAGAGGGAGCTTTACTCTGTATCTAACACCGTGCTGTACCTGTCCTGGGAGTGTTTGATGGGGACAGTGTGGAGGGAGATTTACTCTGTATCTAACCCCGTGCTGTACCTGTCCTGGGAGTGTTTGATGGGGACAGTGTAGAGGGAGCTTTACTCTGTATCTAACCCCGTGCTGTATCTGTCCTGAGAGTGTTTGATGGGGACAGCATAGAGGGAGCTTTACTCTGTATCTAACCCGTGCTGTACCTGTCCTGGGAGTGTTTGATGAGGACAGTGTGGAGGGAGCTTTACTCTGTTCCCCCATCAAACGCTCCCAGGACAGGTATAGCATGGGATTAGATAGTGTGGAGGGAGCTTTATTCTGTATCTAACACCGTGCTGTACCTGTCCTGGGAGTGTTTGATGGGGGACAGTGTAGAGGGAGCTTTACTCTGTATCTAACACCGTGCTGTACCTGTCCTGGGAGTGTTTGATGGGGACAGTGTGGAGGGAGATTTACTCTGTATCTAACACCGTGCTGTACCTGTCCTGGGAGTGTTTGATGGGGACAGTGTGGAGGGAGCTTTACTCTGTATCTAACCCCGTGCTGTACCTGTCCTGGGAGTGTTTGAGGGGGCAATGCCCAGGGATCTTAAATTGTTCTTCAAGGTCACTGCGGTGAATTAGATTACGCTCTTTCTGTCAATCCCTCCTCCCTCATGCAACCAATTTGGACAGCTTCCTCTAAAGAAACGATGAAATAACTGGTTCTGATAAATATCAGTTTGTTATCAGGCTTGTGTATCTCACTGGTCCTGCGCTCTCTGCTGTTCAGTCAGAAGGGTGTGAATTGAAGTCTGTGCTGATACTCCAAGTGCCGTGTCAAGTGCTGTATTTTGGATAACACATTAGACCAAGTCTCTGTCTTCCCTCTCCGATGGATGTTAAAATTCCATCGTGTGATTTGACATGCGGGAAAAGCCTCTGCTGTATCCTGGCTAATGGTTATCGCTGCAGCAAATCATTAGAAACTGATTATCTGGTCATTATCACCTCTCTTTGTGGGAGCTTGCTGTGCACAAATTGACTGCTGAGTTTCTGACATAACGTGGAGATGCTGGCGTTGGACTGGGGTCAACACAGTAAGAATTTTAACAACAGGTTAAAGTCCAACAGGTTTATTTGGTAACAAATGCCATTAGCTTTCGGAGCACTGCTCCTTCGTCAGATGGAGTGGATATCTGCTCTCAAACAGGGCACAGAGACACAAAATCAAGTTACAGAATACTGATTAGAATGCGAATCCGTACAACCAACCAGGTCTTAAAGATACAGACAATGTGAGTGGAGGGAGCATTAAGCACAGGTTAAAGAGATGTGTATTGTCTCCAGACAGGACAGCTAGTGAGATTCTGCAAGTCCAGGAGGCAAGCTGTGGGGGTTACTGATAGTGTGACATAAACCCAACATCCCGGTTTAGGCCGTCCTCACATGTGCGGAACTTGGCTATCAGTTTCTGCTCAGCCTCTGATCTTCGGGTAAGCGTTCTCCAAGGCAGCCTTCATGACACACGACAGCGCAGAGTCGCTGAGCAGAAACTGATAGCCAAGTTCCGCACATGTGAGGACGGCCGGGATGTTGGGTTTATGTCACACTATCAGTAACCCCCACAGCTTGCCTCCTGGACTTGCAGAATCTCACTGGCTGTCCTGTCTGGAGACAATACACATCTCTTTAACCTGTGCTTAATGCTCCCTCCACCCACATTGTCTGTATCTTTAAGAGCTGGTTGGTTGTAGAGATTCGCATTCTAATCAGTATTCTGTAACTTGATTTTTGTGTCTCTGTGCCCTGTTTGAGAGCAGATTTCCACTCCATCTGACGAAGGAGCAGCGCTCCGAAAGCTAATGGTATTTGCTACCAAATAAACCTGTTGGACTTTAACCTGGTGTTGTTAAAACTCTTACTGTGTTTCCTACATAACACCAGTAAGCACATTTCCTTAGCTACTGCTTTGCTAAGTCCTGTGTTGTGAGAGGCGCTATAGAAGTGCAAGGTTATTGTTAATTGAGCTCTATATACAGGCCAGGGGACTGAGAGTTCTGCTGCGTTTTGTGATGTGCTGTGTTGATTTTCCGTATCCTTCTCTTTCTCGATTGAAGTTCTGAATTCTTGTTTAACTGTTGGGAGGTTTTCTCTCCTCTGCTCCTTTTAAGATTTTCCTGTATTGCAAAGTTACCTTTTGAAGATTTGGAATTCCTATAAAGTTCTGATACTTTTGCTTCTGAAAGTGAGAGCAGAGAAGGAAGTGGAATCGAAGTGGAAATTAGCGTATTTGCTGTGGGACAGACTTTGAAAAGATTCTATGTTTAAAAAAACATCCAAGATCGCTGGCTTTATAAATAGAGGGAGAGCATACAAAAGTGAGGAAGTTTTGCTAAATCACTTTTCAAATTGATTCAAATGATGTGGGTGTCGCTGGGTGGCCCAGCACTTATTATCCATCCCTAATTCCCTTGAGAAGGTGGTGGGGAGCTGCCATCTTGAACCACTGCAGTCCATGAGATGTAGGTACACCTGCAGTGCTGGTAGTGAGGGAGTTCCAGGATTTTGATAATGAAGAAACTGCAATATATTTCCAAGTCAGGATGGTGTGTGGCTTGGAGGGGAACCTCCAGGTGGTGGTGTTCCCAAGTAGTTGCTACCCCTCTAGATGGTAGTGGTGTGGGTTTGGAAGTTGCTGTCTAAGGAGCCTTGGTGAGTTTCTGCAGTGCATCTTGTGGATAGTACACACGGCTGCCACTGTGCGTTGGGGGTAGTGGAAGGGTTGAATGTTTGTGGAAGGGGTGGTTGTCAAGCGATTGTTTAGTCCTGGATGGTGTTGAGCTTCTTGAGTGTTGTTGGAGCTGCACCCATCCAGGCAAGTGGGGAGTATTCCATCACACTCCTGACTTGTGCCTTTCAGATAGTAGATAGGCTCTGGGGCGTCAGGAGGTGAGGTACTCGCCGTAGGATTCCCAGCCTTTGACCTGCACTTGAGACCACAGTATTTATATGGCTAGTCCAACTCAGTTTCTGGTCAATGGTAACTCCCAGGATGTTGATAATGGGGGATTCCGTGATGGTGAAGCCTTTGAATGTTCCACCCTGACCCCTCGGGGAATGTGACCTCCAACTAATCAACTCTTTTATTGCAAGATAGTTAGATTCTGTCTTGTTGGAGATGCTCATTACCTGGCACCTGTGTGGCACAAATGTTATTTGCCATTTGTTAGCTCAAGAATATTTTCCAGGTCTTGCTGCATTTGGACATGAACTGCTTCAGTATCTGAGGAGTTGTGAATGATGCTGAATTTGCAATCACCAAGTGAATATCTCCATGTCTGATCTTCTGATGAAGGATCTAACAGGTTAGACTCCAGCTGATATGTTATTCCTAATTCTGCGCGGCACATGTGAAGGAGTGGATGTCGAGGAGATTTGCTCACGTGTAATGTGGAGGAGATGGAAAATCTCGGGTTGTTCTTAGAGTCGAGGTGGTGAAGGGGAGATTTAATCAATGTGTTCAAAATCATGACTAGTTTTGTAAGAGTAAATAAGATGGAACCTTTGCGTTGATGGGGGAGGGAGGGAGGAGAATTGATAACTTCCTCCTCATTGCTGGGAGGGAGAAAACAGGAGGAGAACGAGGAATGTTCTTCACAGGAGTTAGTGTAACCCGGACTGCACTGTCAGGGCGGTGAAGGAGATTCGATGGTAACTTTTGCAGGGTGAATTCTCGAGGGCAGTTGGAGATGGGAAAGAGCTGCTGCCTTTGCCATGGAAGAGAAACAAAAGAATAAATACTTGAAGAGCAAGCGAGTGAGATGAACTGGATTGTGGTTCCAAAACCGCCAGCACAGGCCCAATGCGCACAATAGTCCCCTCTGTGATATGATTCTGTAATTAAAGGGGCAGCGACCTCACAAAGGGAAGAATGTCTGATGTTCCGGGAGGGAGATGAGCTTCCTGTCCCAACATTTCCAGGGTTTACATGTGGACTTGGTGGGATAGACGTTCTGATGAGAGGTTGTTTGTTTGTGGAGAGGCTGTCTGCACCACCCACTTTAAGAGGTTGTCTGGGGAAAGTCTTGCTGCTCTTGGCAGCGTCCAGGGCCTGGCACCTTCCTGGGCAAAGAGGTTCTGCTTGGGTGTTTCTTGTTCTTTATAGTGTGTGTGTGCGGTGCATGTGCAGTGCGTGTGCGAGTGTATGGTGCGTGTGCAGTGCGTGTGTCTGCTACCGTGTAGCTGCACACCTTGCAGCCCAGCTAGCAGAGTCTGACGATCTGCCCCTCAGTGGAAATGGTGTCCTGGTTTACAAGGCAAATGTTGGCCAGTTTCCAGTGCATGCCTTTCACGCTTTATTTGTAAGATTATAAAAGCGATTGGTCTGTGTGTAGAATTCAGTTGGTTTGGAGAGTGTGGGAAGGGCAGTTGTTAATGATCCTCTCCCTGTTTATAGGTGAGAGGTTGACCTTGGGGCTATTGCTGGCAGTATTTGTGAAGGTTGCGGAATGAGGCAGGTAATCGGGTGTGAAAGAGCTTGCTGGGAAGATGGCAGTAATTGTACAGTAGATTGTGCCAGGTTCCACCCTGACCCCTCGGGGAATGTGACCTCCAACTAATCAACTCTTTTATTGCAAGAAGAATTCCGCCAGTCGGAAGTGTGAGGACATTGCGAGTCGCTCCAGATTTTTTTGGTGAGGTTTCTGCAGGTTCAGCATTTTCCTGCAGGAGCTTGAGAAATTCCCAACTCAACATTCCGACAGTGTGATTCCAGGCTGAGATTCCAAACCCGAGTTATATCTACACACAGCTGTGAGGAATGGATAAAGGATTATCACTGGTTACAGCAGTCTCATTTTAACACAATCACGAAGATAAAAAGAATAGACTGAGACTTGTTGCTGCTGTCACATTTCAGTATCAATGTGTCTCATCCTCCTGCATTTACGCTGCACAACTACCCCCCTCACCCCCAACATTCACCAATACATGTCGTTGTAATTAGTGCTTTAAAAAAAAGCGGTATGACAAAAGTTGGATCAATTAATTTAATTTTATGTAATTTTTAACTGTTCTCTACCTTTTCTCTCTCTTCTTCCCCCCGCCCCCCCAAACCCCCAACATCTCCATCTATCACAGTTTACCCTCTGATTCCAGCTTCTCTGCTGTTTGGCCATTCACACCCTTTATTCTCTCTGTGGACTGCCATCAGCAGTCTTTCCCCCCTCCGGTTTCTGTGGCTATGACTCATCTTTCATTCCCTCCCCCTGCAGTATAAATATCTCCCACTTTCTCTGCCTTTTAGCTTTGACAAAGGGTCATCCGGACTCGAAACGTCAGCTCTTTTCTCTCCTTACAGATGGTGCCAGACCTGCTGAGATTTTCCAGCATTTTCCCTTTTGGCGGCATGGACAAGTTGGGTCACAGGGCCTGTTTCCAGGCTGAAAACCTCTATGATTCTGTAAACTGTAATTGTTTCCAAATGTACCCTGAATCTCAGTGGCTCAATGAGTGAGAAATTTGTGGGTGAGGGAGTGCCGCACTGTCAGAGGGTCAGTACTGAGGGAGTGCCGCACTGTCAGAGGGTCAGTACTGAAGCAGTGCTGCACTGTCAGAGGGTCAGTACTGAGGGAGTGCCGCACTGTCAGAGGGTCAGTACTGAGGGAGTGCTGCACTGTCAGAGGGTCAGTGCTGAGGGAGTGCCGCACTGTCAGAGGGTCAGTATTGAGGGAGTGCCGCACTGTCAGAGGGTCAGTACTGAGGGAGTGCTGCACTGTCAGAGGGTCAGTAATGAGGGAGTGCCGCACTGTCAGAGGGTCAGTACTGAGGGAGTGCCGCACTGTCAGAGGGTCAGTACTGAGGGAGTGCTGCACTGTCAGAGGGTCAGTAATGAGGGAGTGCCGCACTGTCAGAGGGTCAGTACTGAGGGAGTGCCGCACTGTCAGAGGGTCAGTACTGAGGGAGTGCTGCACTGTCAGAGGGTCAGTACTGAGGGAGTGCTGCACTGTCATGGGTACCATCTTTCGCATGAGATGTTGTACAGGGCCCTGCCGATCTCTCGGGTGGATATAAACAAGCCCGTGGGGCTATTAGAAGTGTTGCAATGAAGTTATCCCAATATCCTTCAATGTCCCGTCAGTGTGAGATCTCAACCCAACTGAGAAATGTTCCAAATCGATTTTCACTTGTTCGAGTAATTGAATTTGCTTAAATCTGTCTTATCCAGTGCTCGGAATTAAATAACAAATGCCTCAATTAAGGAAGGAACTGCTTGTCATGCTGTTCGTGACCTTAACGTCAGGGCCAGGACAGTTTGGCTGAAATTAGGAAATATTCCTCCTCAAAAATGGCGGCAAATGTGTGAAAGTCCCAGGAAAAGCAGTCGATTCCAGCTCAGAGCACCATTTTAAATGGGAATTGATCATTCCATGATACAAGGATACAAAGAGATTTGGAATCGAGGTAGATGGTTGGAGCTAAATCTCAGATCAGCCAGGATCCCAGGGAGGTACATACTCGAGGGGCTGAATGGCCTCCGTTCCTCCTATCATCACAGAGAATTGTTTAAACTCGTATGACCTTGTTCCTCAACCCCGTAACCCTGCAGGTGTCTAACAAAAGCTTTGCAGCATTTCGATTGGTTCAATCTGTGCAGTGGGAAGGATTGAGGTAGTGGATTTACCGGGGCAGCACGGTAGCACAGTGGTTAGCACTGCTGCCTCACAGCCCCAGGGACCCGGGTTCAATTCCCGCTTGAGTCTATGTCTGTGTGGAGTTTGCACGTTCTCCCCGTGTCTGCATGGGTTTCCTCCAGGTGCTCTGGTTTCCTCCCACATTCTAAAAGACGTGCTGGTTAGTGTGACCCAAACAGGCACCGAAATGTGGCGACTAGGGGAATTTCATAGTAACTTCATTGCAGTGTTAATGTAAGCTTTACTTGTGACTAATAAATAAACTTGACTTTTTTAAACTCTTTGTCTGGATCTAAAGGGACAGACACCGAGCCGAGTTGATTCTGACTGAAATAAACTGTGTGTTTGTGGTTCTGTCTTCTCCCTCAGGAATGTGTGTGCAATGCAGGAAGGGGGTGTATGGTGCCAGCCAGGCCTGCCAGGCCATGGGCAATCTCTACCACACCAACTGCTTCATCTGCTGCTCTTGTGGTGAGTAATCACTCCCGGCTCATTAGTGTCTGCGCACTCATTCCCCCGTTACTCCCTCGGAGCGCACTCCAGGGAATGTCGACAGGCGAGCAATGATTTGATTGAGACATTTAGGATTTGAAAAGGAATTGGTGGGAAAAACTGGAGAGAAACTTTCTCCGAGTGTGGAGAGTCTGGGATAAGGGAACATCAAAATCAAAGCCGGATCGTTCCAGGGGAATGTTAGAAAACATGTCTCCGCACAAAGGGTGGGAAAAGTGTGGAACTCTCCCCCACTAAGAACACTCGGTGCTAACTCAAATAATCAGTTTAAATCCGAGGTAGATAAGATTTTTTTCTAGACGAATGTAAAAGGATAGGAAGCCCAGGTGGGTGCTGGGGTAAGCTTCCCTCCCACTTCCTCGCCTCTCCTCATACGCTGACTTCTTCTAAGAATGCTGACAGCTGATATTCAACAACAAAAGCATCACAGCTCAATCCACTGTCCTGTAAACTATCGCCTCCAAACATCAGCACATCGACACACACGCCTATTCCATTCTCTGTGTGCGTTTATCCAGTTCCTCCTCGTGTATTGGCACTATTCACCTCAAACCACTCCCCGTGGGAGCAGTTCCACATTCTCACCACTCTCTGGGTAAAGAAGTTCCCCCTGCACTCCCTATTCGATTTATTAGTAACCGCTGCCCTACACTGGAATGTGTGGGTCTGTATGAGGGACAGGATCAGTCTTGGTGTTGATGCCTCACGGTGCAATAGCCTGGGACCCCAGGCTGTGACGTGGAGAATGGCTGCTTCGTGAATGGCAATCCCTGGAACACTCCAGCAGCGAATAGATGGCCAGACAGGCCTCGGTGGATCAGTTAATCATTTCCCACCCAACAGTCTTGTGTTTTCTCAGTAAACTGTCTCACTTTCTATAATGCTGATCTTTTACCGACAGGGAGGCGGTTACGAGGGAAGGCGTTCTATAATGTGAATGGCAAAGTGTATTGTGAAGAAGATTTCCTGGTGAGTTTATTAACCTTCACTGATTTCGATGCCGTGTAAGATTGACAATGTGGAAAGTGCAATGATTGGACCCTGGGGGAGCAGCCTCGCTCTGTGTTCCCGGATTCTGAGCTTGGTCCCTGTCAGAGAGAACATTTCAGGACGTTTATTTCAGATGGATATCATCTCCCACTCTCACATCTTTGCAATACTCCAATCCTGATCCTCTTTTCCATCCTCTATTTCAGTTCCTTCACCATCGACTCTTGGGCCCTGAGTAAATAACCCTATTAGAATTTTATAAGTTTCTACGCAATCCCCTCTCACTCTTCTAAACTCCAGTGAATATAATCCTAACCGACTTAGTCTCTCCTCATATGACAGCACTGCTATCCCAGGAATCAGCCTGGTAAACCTTCGCTGCGCTCCCTCTATAACAAGGACATCCTTCCTCAGATAAGGACACCAAAACTGCACACAATACTCCAGGTGTGGCCTCACCAACACCCTATACAATTGCAGCAAAACATCCCTATCCCTATACTCCAATCCTCTCACTATGAAGGCCAACATTTTGTTTGCTTTCTTTGCTGCCTGCTGTACCTGCGCGTGTCCTTTCAGCGACTGATGCATGAGGACTCCAGGGTCTCGCTGAATATTCACCTGTCTTGATTTACACCCATTTAAGTAATAACCTGTCTTCCTATTATTGCTACCAAAGTGGATAACCTCACATTTATCCACATTATGCTGCATCTGCCATGCAGATGGCCACACACTCAGCCTGTCCAAATCACGCTGAAGCATCTCTGCATCCTCCTCACAGCTCACCCTCCCACCCAACTTTGTATCATCTGCAAATTTGGAGATAATACATTCAGTTCCCTCTTCCAAATCATTAATATATAATGTGAACAGTTGGGGTCCTAGCACAGATCCCTGCGGAACCCCACTAGTCACTGACTGCCAATCAGAATAAGACCCATTTATGCCAACTCTTTGCTTCCTATCTGCTAACCAGCTTTCTATCCATCTCAAGACATTACTTGCAATCCCATGTGCTTTAACTTTACACAGTAATCTGTTAGCTGAGACCTTGTCGAAAGCCTCCAGAAAGTTTAAATAGATCACATCCATTGGTTTTCCTCAATCAACTTTACTAGTTACATCCCCAGAGAATTCCAGTAGATTTGCCAAGCATGATCCAGTGAGACCCTCCCCCTCTCCGCATAGCCACTTCCTCCTCCTTTAGGTCTTTATTCACCTCTCTGTTGAAAGTCTCCATTGAATCAGCTTCCACCACCCATTCAGACAGTGCCTTCCGGATCAGAACTCACCCTTAAAATAAATCTCCAGCTCCTCACCAGTTCATTTGACAATTGCCTGAAGTCGGAATCACCAATTACTGATTCTCCTGCAATGGAAACAGTTTCTCCTTATTTCTTATCTGAAGTCTTCATGCTTTAACACCTCGATTAAATCTCCCATTAATGTTCTCTGCTCCAAGGAGAACAATCCCAGCTTCCCCAGTCTGAGTCCCTCATCCTTGGGCCCATTCTGTTGAATCTCCTCTGTGCTTCCGCTAACACCTGGTCAAGCTGTCTTTTCTTTTATTTGTTTGTGAGATGTGGGTGTCGCTGGCTAGACCAGCATTTATTGCCCATCCCTAATTGCCCTTGAGAAGGTGGTGGTGAGCCGCTGCCTTGAGCCGCTGCCATCCCTGTGATGTAGGTACAGCCACAGTGCTGTTAGGGAGGGAGTTCTAGGATTTTAAACCCAGAGACAATGAAGGAACGGTGATATATTCCCAAATCAGGATGGTGTATGGCTTGGAGGGGAACTTGCAGCTGGTGCAGGTGTTTCCGTGGATCTGCTGCCCTTGTCCTTAATGTAGAGATTGTGAGGTTGGAAGTTGCTGTTGAAGAAGCCTTGGTGAGTTGCTGCAATGCATCTTGTAGATGCTACACACGGCTGCCACTGTGCGTCGGTGGTGGAGGGAGTGAATGTTTAAGGTGGTTGATGGGCTGCCTGGATGGTGTCAGGCTTCTTGAGTGTTGTTGGAGCTGCACCCATCCATGCAGGTGGGGAGTATTCCATCACACTCCTGACTTGTGCCTTGTAGATGGTGGACAGGCTTTGGGGAGTCAGGAGGTGAGTTACTTTCCACAGAATTCCCAGCCTCTGACCTGCTCTTGTAGTCACAGTATTTCTGAGTAGTCTGGTTGAGTTTCTAGTCAATGGTAGTCGCTGGGATGTTGATTCTGGGGGATTCAGTGATGATAATTCCATTGAATGTCACGGGACGATGATTAGCTTCACTAATACCCCACAACACGATGAAGGGGACCCTCAACTTGAAGACAGGACTTTGTCTCCACAGGACAGTGCGGTGGTCACTCCTGCTGATACTGTCATGGACAGGTGCACCTGCGGCAGGTTGGTGAGGATGAGGTCGAGTATATATTTCCCTCCCCACCCCCCTGCCGCAGTCCCAGTCTCGCAGCGATGTCCTTCAGAACCCAGCCAGCTCGGTCTGTGGTGGAACCACCGACATACTCTGTGCCCTTGCCACCCTCGACGCTTACGCCAGCTGAGGGGGGGGGGTGTTTTGCGGTAATCGACGGGGCGTTTCCTTGCCCATGTTTTGAACTGATGC
>NW_027593837.1:25000-26172 GCF_964213995.1 Mustelus asterias | reverse complement strand
ACCCACAGGCGTCGGCGGAGGGGCACCCGCCGCCAGGACGACACAGAGCGCCCCCAGGTCCAGGAGGAGCTCCAGAATCTCGACCACTGACAACACGGAGGAACCAAACCACAAACTCCATTGGCTGCCCAGGTTCGAGAGCATTACAACCATCTGCCGGGCACAAGGAGAGAAAGAGGGAGGCCGTTATCGAAGTTGGGGGGGGTACCCCACTCCCTCCCTCCCTTCTCTCCCTCTCCCACCCCTCCCCAAACCCAAATCCCCTCCCCCGCCACCGAGTGCCCTCCCCAATCATTCCCCGACACCCCCTCGCCATCAACTCATCTGATCCGCACTGGCAAAGGAGCAAAAGGAAGTTTTTCCGGGAGGCTTCCGGGACCGTCCCAAGACAATGCCCCAGCGCTCTCCTTCAGTCCGGGCGCTCCGCATTCCTCCCACACTCCAAAGATGTGTAGGTTAGGTGGATTGGCCATGCTAAATTGTCCCTTAGTGTCCAAAGATGTGCAGGTTAGGTGGATTGGCCATGCTAAATTGTCCCTTAGTGTCCAAAGATGTGCAGGTTAGGTGGATTGGCCATGCTAAATTGCCCCTTCGTGTCCAAAGGTGTGTAGGTTAGGTGGATTGGCCATGCTAAATTGTCCCTCAGTGTCCAATGATGGTTGGGTTAGGTGGATTGGCCATGCTAAATTGTCCCTTAGTGTCCAAAGATGGGTGGGTTAGGTGGATTGGCCATGCTAAATTGTCCCTCAGTGTCCAAAGATGTGCAGGTTAGGTGGATTGGCCATGCTAAATTGTCCCTTAGTGTCCAAAGATGTGCAGGTTAGGTGGATTGGCCATGCTAAATTGTCCCTTAGTGTCCAATGATGTGCAGGTTAGGTGGATTGGCCATGCTAAATTGTCCCTCAGTGTCCAAAGATGTACAGGTTAGGTGGATTGGCCATGCTAAATTGTCCCTTAGTGTCCAATGATGTGCAGGTTAGGTGGATTGGCCATGCTAAATTGTGCCTTAGTGTCCAAAGATGTGCAGGTTGGGTGGATTGGCCATGCTAAATTGCCCCTTAGTGTCCAAAGATGTGTAGGTTAGGTGGATTGGCCATGCTAAATTGTCCTAGTGTCCAAAGATGTGTAGGTTAGGTGGATTGGCCATGCTAAATTGTCCCTTAGTGTCCAAA
>NW_027593837.1:17500-20000 GCF_964213995.1 Mustelus asterias | reverse complement strand
ATTCCGTTTGCCTGAGACAGGAATAACAATTTTAGTAAGAAGTTCTCAGCACCGACCCTCCCACAGTGCGGCGCTCCCTCAGCACTGACCCTCCCACAGTGCGGCGCTCCCTCAGCACTGACCCTCCCACAGTGCGGCGCTCCCTCAGCACTGACCCTCCCACAGTGCGGCGCTCCCTCAGCACTGACCCTCCCACAGTGCGGCGCTCCCTCAGCACTGACCCTCCCACAGTGCGGCGCTCCCTCAGTACTGACCCTCCCACAGTGCGGCGCTCCCTCAGCACTGACCCTCCCACAGTGCGGCGCTCCCTCAGCACTGACCCTCCCACAGTGCGGCACTCCCTCAGCACTGACCCTCCCACAGTGCGGCGCTCCCTCAGCACTGACCCTCCCACAGTGCGGCGCTCCCTCAGCACTGACCCTCCCACAGTGCGGCGCTCCCTCAGCACCGACCCTCCCACAGTGCGGCGCTCCCTCGGCACTGACTCTCCCACAGTGCGGCGCTCCCTCAGCACTGACCCTCCCACAGTGCGGCGCTCCCTCAGCACTGACCCTCCCACAGTGCGGCGCTCCCTCAGCACTGACCCTCCCGCAGTGCGGCGCTCCCTCAGCACTGACCCTCCCACAGTGCGGCGCTCCCTCAGCACTGACCCTCCCACAGTGCGGCACTCCCTCAGCACTGACCCTCCCACAGTGCGGCGCTCCCTCAGCACTGACCCACCCACAGTGCGGCGCTCCCTCAGCACTGACCCTCCCACAGTGCGGCGCTCCCTCAGCACTGACCCTCCCACAGTGCGGCGCTCCCTCAGCACTGACCCTCCCACAGTGCGGCGCTCCCTCAGCACTGACCCTCCCACAGTGCGGCGCTTCCTCAGCACCGACCCTCCCACAGTGCGGCGCTCCCTCAGCACTGACCCTCCCACAGTGCGGCGCTCCCTCAGCACTGACCCTCCCACAGTGCGGCGCTCCCTCGGTGGCGGGGAGGGGTGCTAAGGGAAAGTGATAATGGTCGGTACTCACTGACACGGCTTCCGGCATGTTTTGAAGCATCCCAGCACATCCGCTGAGAATTCTTTGGACAACCGATAGTAACAATGTCCTGGGGGGTGTGGAGAGCGGGGAATGGAGAGAGGAATTTTCAACACCAGTCAGTTTAACACAACAGGAAGTCTGCAGCCAATTTTTACATCAGCCTTAGCAACAGGCCCAAAAGGCTACGGCCTAGTCCTATCAGCCTTAGAATCAGGCCCAAGAGGCTGCGGCCTACACTTATTAGCCTTAGCAAGAGGCCCAACAGCCTGCGGCCTACTCCTATAAGCCTTAGCAACAGGCCCGAGAGGCTGTGGCCTACTCCTATCAGCCATAGGCCCAAGAGGCTGCGGCCTACTCCTATCAGCCATAGCAACAGGCCCAAGAGGCTGTGGCCTACTCCTATCAGCCATAGCAACAGGCTCAAGAGGCTGTGGCCTACTCCTATCAGCCATAGCAACAGGCCCAAGAGGCTGCGGCCTACTCCTATCAGCCATAGCAACAGGCCCAAGAGGCTGTGGCCTACTCCTATCAGCCATAGCAACAGGCTCAAGAGTCTGCGGCCTACTCCTATCAGCCATAGCAACAGGCCCGAAAGGCTGTGGCCTACTCCTATCAGCCATAGCAACAGGCCCAAGAGGCTGTGGCCTACTCCTATCAGCCATAGCAACAGGCTCAAGAGTCTGCGGCCTACTCCTATCAGCCATAGCAACAGGCCCAACAGCCTGCGGCCTACTACTAAAAGCCTTAGCAACAGGCCCGAGAGGCTGTGGCCTACTCCTATCAGCCATAGCAACAGGCCCGAGAGGCTGTGGCCTACTCCTAACAGCTGTAGCAACAGGCCCGAGAAGTTGCAGCCTACCCCGATCAGCCTAAGCAACAGGCCCGAGAAGCTCTGGCCTACTCCTGTCAGCCTTCGCCACAGGCCCGAGAGGTTGGGGCCTACACCTATAATCATAGAAATCATAGAAACCCTACAGTGCAGAAGGAGGCCATTCGGCCCATCGAGTCTGCACCGACCACAATCCCACCCAGGCCCTACCCCCACATATTTACCCGCTAATCCCTCTAATCTACGCATTTTTAGGACTCTAAGGGGCAATTTTTAACCTGGCCAATCAACCTAGCCCGCACATCTTTGGACTGTGGGAGGAAACCGGAGCACCCGGAGGAAACCCACGCAGACACGGGGAGAATGTGCAAACTCCACACAGACAGTGACCCGAGCCGGGAATCGAACCCGGGACCCTGGAGCTGTGAAGCAGCAGTGCTAACCACTGTGCTACCGTGCCGCAACAGGCCCAAGAGGCTGAGGCCTATTCCTATCAGCCATAGCAACAGTCCTGAGAAGCTGTGGCCTCCTCCCCTCAGCCTTAGCAACAGGCCTGAGAGGCTGCGGCCTACTCCTCTCATCCTGAGCAACAGGCCTGAGAGCCTGCGGCCTACTCCTATCAGCCTTAGCAACAGGCCCG
>NW_027593837.1:0-7500 GCF_964213995.1 Mustelus asterias | reverse complement strand
GAAGGAAAGGAGAGGGTGCAGAATGTAGTGTTACAGTCACAGCTCGGGGTGCAGAGAAAGATCAACTTAATGCGAGGTAGGTCCATTCAAAAGTCTGACAGCAGCAGCAGGGAAGAAGCTGTTCTCGAGTCGGTCGGTACGTGACCTCAGACTTTTGTATCTTATCCCCGATGGAAGAAGGTGGAAGAGAGAATGTCCGGGGTACAAAGAACAAAGAACAGTACAGCACAGGAAACAGGCCCTTCGGCCCTCCAAGCCTGTGCCGCTCCTTGGTCCAACTAGACCAATCGTTTGTATCCCTCCATTCCCAGGCTGCTCATGTGACTATCCAGGTAAGTCTTAAACGATGTCAGCGTGCCTGCCTCCACCACCCTACTTGGCAGCGCATTCCAGGCCCCCACCACCCTCTGTGTAAAAAACGTCCCTCTGATGTCTGAGTTATACCTCGCCCCTCTCACCTTGAGCCCGTGACCCCTTGTGATCGTCACCTCCGACCTGGGAAAAAGCTTCCCACTGTTCACCCTATCTATACCCTTCATAGTCTTGTATACCTCTATTAGGTCTCCCCTCATTCTCCGTCTTTCCAGGGAGAACAACCCCGGTCTACCCAATCTCTCCTCATAGCTAAGACCCTCCATACCAGGCAACATCCTGGTAAACCTTCTCTGCACTGTGCGTGGGGGGTCCTTGATTACGCTGGCTGCTTTTCCCCGAGGCAGCGGGAAGTGTAGACAGAGTCAATGGATGGGAGGCTGGTTTGCGTGATGGGACTGGGCTACATTCACGACCCTTTGTAGTTCCTTGCGGTCTTGGGCAGAGCAGGAGCCCCAGACCAAGCTGTGATACATCCGGGAAGGATGCTTTCTCTGCTGTTGCGAAGTTTCTTACTGTGCCCTCCCAATCCAATGCGGGCATCAACACATCATTAATCCAGGAACTCTGCTAACGTCCTGGGCAACCCAGGTTCGAATCCCGCCACGGCAGAGGGTGGAATTTGAATTCAATTTAAAAAAATATCTGGGATTAAGAATCTACCATTGTCGATTGTCGGACAAACCCTTTAGGGTGATCAAGAAGGCAAATGGGATGTTGGCCTATATCGCGAGGGGGATAGAATATAAAAGCAGGGATGTCTTGATGCACCTGTACAGGGCATTGGTGAGGCCGCAGCTGGAATACTGTGTGCAGTATTGGTCCCCTTATATGAGGAAGGATATATTGGCATTGGAGGGAGTGCAGAGAAGGTTCACCAGGTTGATACCGGAGATGAGGGGTTTGGATTATGAGGAGAGGCTGAGGAGATTGGGTTTGTACTCGTTGGAGTTTAGAAGGATGAGGGGGGATCTTATGGAGACTTATAAGATAATGCGGGGGCTGGATAGGGTGGAGGCGGAGAGATTCTTTCCACTTAGTAAGGAAGTTAAAACTAGAGGACACACAGCCTCAAAATAAAGGGGGGTCGGTTTAAGACAGAGTTGAGGAAGAACTTCTTCTCTCAGAGGGTGGTGAATCTCTGGAATTCTCTGCCCACTGAGGTGGTGGAGGCTACCTCGCTGAATATGTTCAAAGCGCGGATGGATGGATTCCTGATCGGTTAGGGAATTAGGGGTTATAGGGATCAGGCGGGTAAGTGGAACTGATTCGCTTCAGATCAGCCATGATCTTATTGAATGGCGGGGCAGGCTCGAGGGGCTAGATGGCCTACTCCTGCTCCTATTTCTTATGTTCTTATGGAAGGAAATCTGCCGTCCTTTCCCTGGTCTGGCCTACACGTGACTCCAGAGCCACGAATGAAGAGAGAAAACACACCAGAAGACCTCATTGCTGCAACGTGTGAGTGTGCAGTGTGGTTGGCTCTCAACCGTCCTCCAAGGGGCAACTGGGGATGGGGCAATGAGTGCTGGACAGCCGGCGACACCCGTGTCCCACGAATGAATAAGAGACAAAAAATGCTCACCTCTTCCCACACGAGAGACCGTTGAACTTGCAGTCGTAGACAAAATCGCCGATTTGGTCTCCTTGACGCGTTCCCAGGGCATCAGGGACTTGAGCCATGACATTGACGTAGTGAAAGGTATACCACTCGCGTACAGCATCCACACCAGAGGAATGCCAGTTGTAGAAACAGTCCTCCCCGCTCACATTGCACTGGAAAAGAATCGGTGGGGAGGTGGTGTGGGTTGAGGGAGACAGGATGGGTGGGGGGTTAGAGACACTTAAGTTCAGACAGAGCGGGGACGTGGGGAAGGGGAACCCGTCAGGGTATAGACCGGTTGGCGACTCAGGCGGAGAGATGGCACTGAAAGTGGCAACGCAGGTGGAGAAGGTAGTCAAGAAGGCATACGGCATGCTTGCCTTCATCGGCCGGGGTATTGAGTTTAAACATTGGCAAGTCATGTTGCAGCTTTATAGAACGTTAGTTAGGCCGCACTTGGAATATAGTGTTCAATTCTGGTCGCCACACTACCAGAAGGATGTGGAGGCTTTGGAGAGGGTACGGAAAAGATTTACCAGGATGTTGCCTGGTTTGGAGGGCATTAGAGTCATAGCGGTTTACAGCATGGAAACAGGCCCTTCGGCCCAACTTGTCCATGCCGCCCTTATTTTTTCAACCACGAAGCTAGTCCCAATTGCCCGCATTTGGCCCATATCCCTCTATACCCATCGTACCCATGTAACTGTCTAAATGCTTTTTAAAAGACAAAATTGTACCCGCCTCTACTACTGCCTCTGGCAGCTCGTTCCAGACACTCACCACCCTCTGTGTGAAAAAATTGCCCCTCTGGACCTTTTTGTATCTATCCCCTCTCACCTTAAACCTATGCCCTCTAGTTTTAGACTCCCCTACCTTTGGGAAAAGATGTTGACTATCTCGCTGATCTGTGCCCCTCATTATTTTATAGACCTCTATAAGATCACCCCTCAGCCTCCTACGCTCCAGAGAAAAAAGTCCCAGTCTATCCAGCCTCTCCTTATAACTCAATCCATCAAGTCCCGGTTGCATCCTAGTAAATCTTTTCTGCACTCTTTCTAGTTTAATACTATCCTTTCTATAATAGGGTGACCAGAACTGTACACAGTATTCCAAGTGTGGCCTCACCAATGTCTTGTACAACTTCAACAAGACGTCCCAACTCCTGTATTCAATGTTCTGACCGATGAAACCAAGCATGCCGAATGCCTTCTTCACCACTCTGTCCACCTGTGACTCCACTTTCAAGGAGCTATGAACCTGTACCCCTAGATCTCTTTGTTCTGTAACTCTCCCCAACGCCCTACCATTAACTGAGTAAGTCCTGCCCTGGTTCAATCTACCAAAATGCATCACCTCACATTTATCTAAATTAAACTATATCTAACTCAATTAAACTAAGTTAGCTATGAGGAGAGGTTGGAGAAACTTGGTTTGTTCTCACTGGAACGACGGACGTCGAGGGGCGACCTGGTAGAAGTCTACAAGATTATGAGAGACAGAGTGGACAGTCAGATAGTCTCTGTCTCTCTCTGTCACTCTGTCTCCCATCTCTTTGTCACTCTTTGTCCCTCTCTCCCTGTCTCTCTCTCTCTGTCTCCCTCTCTGCCTTTCTATCTTTCTGTCTCTCTTTCTCGCTGTCTCTCTCTCGCTCTGTCTCTCTCTCTGTCTCTCTCCCTCACTCTGTCTCTCTCTCTTGCTCTCTCTGCCTCTCTCACGCTCTGTTTTTCTCTCTCTGTTTCTCTCTCTCGCTCTGTCTCTCTCTCATTCTGTCTCTCTCTGTCTCTCTCTCTTTCTGTCTCTCTCTCTGTCTCTCTCTCTCTGTCTCTCTCTCTCTGTCTCTCTCTCTCTGTCTCTCTCTCTGTTTCTCTCTCTCTGTTTCTCTCTCTCATGCTCTGTCCCTCTACCTCTCTGTCTATCTCTCACGCTCTGTCTCTCTCTCTCTCGCTCTGTCTCTCTCTCTCTCTGTCTCTGTATCTCACTCTCTCTCTCTGTATCTCTCTCTCTCTGTATCTCTCTCTGTCTCTCTCTCTCTCTGACTCTCTCTCTCTGACTCTCTCTCTCTGACTCTCTCTCTCTGACTCTCTCTCTCTGACTCTCTCTCTCTGACTCTCTCTCTCTGACTCTCTCTCTCTGACTCTCTCTCTGACTCTCTCTCTCTGACTCTCTCTCTCAGACTCTCTCTGACTCTCTCTCTCTGACTCTCTCTCTCTGACTCTCTCTCTCTGACTCTCTCTCTCTGACTCTCTCTCTCAGACTCTCTCTGACTCTCTCTCTCTGACTCTCTCTCTCTGACTCTCTGACTCTCTCTCTCTCTCTGTATCTCTCTCTCTGTATCTCTCTCTCTCTCACTGCATCTTTCTCTCTGTCTGTCTCTCTTCCTCTCTCGGTAAGTTTACAAGATTATGAGGGGCATGGACAGAGTGGATAGTCAGAAGCTTTTTCCCCCCAGGGTGGAAGAGTCAATTACGAGGGGGCACAGGTTTAAGGTGCGAGGGGCAATGTTTAAAGGAGATGTACGAGGCAGATTTTTTACACAGAGGGTGGTGGGTGCCTGGAACTCGCTGCCGGGGGGAGGGAGTGGAAGCGGATACGGTAGTGACTTTTAAGGGGCGTCTTGACAAATACATGAATAGGATGGGAATAGAGGGATATGGTCCCCGGAAGGGTCGGGGGTTTTAGTTCAGTCGGGGGCAGCATGGTCGGTGCAGACTTGGAGGGGCCGAAGGGCCCTGTTCCTGTGCTGTAATATTCTTTGTTCTGTGTTGGGGGTCGGGGGGGGTCGGGAAAATAAATCAGAAACAGCGCCGCCCCACCCAGTCGAATAGCCGATCGAAGGTTTCACCCCTGCGGGCAAAGTGATGTCGCAATTCCTCTCCCGGGTCACCCTCCCTGCTTCTCCCCGCCTACCTGCCCGCCCGCCTGAACTTCCTACTACAACCCCCCCCCCCCGCCCCTCCTCCCCCCCCCCCCCCTGCCCCCCCACCCCCACACCGAACCTGACTCACCAACTTGAAGCCAATCTTCCAGGAGCTGTTGCGGACGAGAGGTGGGTTGTGAAGCTGCCAGGGGCTCAGGCCGGCCCGTCTCCCGGTGATCTCCAGGCCGCGACGCCTCCCCGGGTCGATCAGCCGCAGCCCCAGCCGGTTGGGGAAGGCCGCCCGGCGGCGGGCCGAAGGGGGAGGGGGGCGCCCTCCCTCCCGGGGAGGGGGTCGGTAGCCGTAGAGGGCGTAGAGGGCGTCCTGAGTGAGCAGGTCCAGTTCGGACAACTCAGAGCGAACGACGTCGTAACTGTGCGGGGACAGGGAGAGAGAGGGAGATCGAATCAAAACCCACAGGACTGTGGAGAGGGAGCTTTACTCTGTATCTAACCCCGTGCTGTACCTGTCCTGGGTGTGTTTGATGGGGGACAGTGTAGAGGGAGCTTTACTCTGTATCTAACCCCGTGCTGTACCTGTCCTGGGAGTGTTTGATGGGGGACAGTGTAGAGGGAGCTTTACTCTGTATCTAACCCCGTGCTGTACCTGTCCTGGGAGTGTTTGATGGGGACAGTGGAGAGGGAGCTTTACTCTGTATCTAACCCCGTGCTGTACCTGTCCTGGGAGTGTTTGATGGGGGACTGTGTAGAGGGAGCTTTACTCTGGATCTAACCCCGTGCTGTACCTGTCCTGGGAGTGTTTGATGGGGACAGTGTAGAGGGAGCTTTACTCTGTATCTAACCCCGTGCTGTACCTGTCCTGGGTGTGTTTGATGGGGACAGTGTAGAGGGAGCTTTACTCTGTATCTAACCCCGTGCTGTACCTGTCCTGGGTGTGTTTGATGGGGACAGTGTAGAGGGAGCTTTACTCTGTATCTAACCCCGTGCTGTACCTGTCCTGGGAGTGTTTGATGGGGACAGTGTAGAGGGAGCTTTACTCTGTATCTAACCCCGTGCTGTACCTGTCCTGGGAGTGTTTGATGGGGGACAGTGTAGAGGGAGCTTTACTCTGTATCTAACCCCGTGCTATACCTGCCCTGGGAGTATTTGATGGGGACAGTGTAGAGGGAGCTTTACTCTGTATCTAACCCCGTGCTGTACCTGTCCTGGGAGTGTTTGATGGGGGACAGTGTAGAGGGAGCTTTACTCTGTATCTAACCCCGTGCTGTACCTGTCCTGGGAGTGTTTGATGGGGGACTGTGTAGAGGGAGCTTTACTCTGGATCTAACCCCGTGCTGTACCTGTCCTGGGAGTGTTTGATGGGGGACAGTGTAGAGGGAGCTTTACTCTGTATCTAACCCCGTGCTGTACCTGTCCTGGGAGTGTTTGATGGGGACAGTGTAGAGGGAGCTTTACTCTGTATCTAACCCCGTGCTGTACCTGTCCTGGGAATGTTTGATGGGGCACAGTGTAGAGGGAGCTTTACTCTGTATCTAACCCCGTGCTGTACCTGTCCTGGGAGTGTTTGATGGGGACAGTGTAGAGGGAGCTTTACTCTGTATCTAACCCCGTGCTGTACCTGTCCTGGGAGTGTTTGATGGGGACAGTGTAGAGGGAGCTTTACTCTGTATCTAACCCCGTGCTGTACCTGTCCGGGGAGTGTTTGATGGGGGACAGTGTAGAGGGAGCTTTACTCTGTATCTAACCCCGTGCTGTACCTGTCCGGGGAGTGTTTGATGGGGGACAGTGTAGAGGGAGCTTTACTCTGTATCTAACCCCGTGCTGTACCTGTCCTGGGAGTGTTTGATGGGGACAGTGTAGAGGGAGCTTTACTCTGTATCTAACCCCGTGCTGTACCTGTCCTGGGAGTGTTTGATGGGGGACAGTGTTGAGGGAGCTTTACTCTGTATCTAACCCCGTGCTGTACCTGTCCTGGGAGTGTTTGATGGGGACAGTGTAGAGGGAGCTTTACTCTGTATCTAACCCCGTGCTGTACCTGTCCTGGGTGTGTTTGATGGGGGACAGTGTAGAGGGAGCTTTACTCTGTATCTAACCCCGTGCTGTACCTGTCCTGGGAGTGTTTGATGGGGGACAGTGTAGAGGGAGCTTTACTCTGTATCTAACCCCGTGCTGTACCTGTCCTGGGAGTGTTTGATGGGGACAGTGTAGAGGGGGCTTTACTCTGTATCTAACCCCGTGCTGTACCTGTCCTGGGAGTGTTTGATGGGGGACAGTGTAGAGGGAGCTTTACTCTGTATCTAACCCCGTGCTGTACCTGTCCTGGGAGTGTTTGATGGGGACAGTGTAGAGGGGGCTTTACTCTGTATCTAACCCCGTGCTGTACCTGTCCTGGGAGTGTTTGATGGGGGACAGTGTAGAGGGAGCTTTACTCTGTATCTAACCCCGTGCTGTACCTGTCCTGGGAGTGTTTGATGGGGACAGTGTAGAGGGAGCTTTACTCTGTATCCAACCCCGTGCTGTACCTGTCCTGGGAGTGTTTGATGGGGACAGTGGAGAGGGAGCTTTACTCTGTATCTAACCCCGTGCTGTACCTGTCCTGGGAGTGTTTGATGGGGACAGTGTAGAGGGAGCTTTACTCTGTATCTAACCC
>NW_027593836.1:0-26191 GCF_964213995.1 Mustelus asterias | reverse complement strand
AGAGGGGGGCAGAGAGAGAGAGGGGGGCAGAGAGAGAGAGAGAGAGAGGGGGGCAGAGAGAGAGAGAGAGGGGGGCAGAGAGAGAGAGAGAGAGGGGGGCAGAGAGAGAGAGAGGGGGGCAGAGAGAGAGAGAGAGGGGGGCAGAGAGAGAGAGAGAGGGGGGCAGAGAGAGAGAGAGAGGGGGGCAGAGAGAGAGAGAGAGGGGGGCAGAGAGAGAGAGAGAGGGGGGCAGAGAGAGAGAGAGAGGGGGGCAGAGAGAGAGAGAGAGGGGGGCAGAGAGAGAGAGAGAGAGGGGGCAGAGAGAGAGAGAGAGGGGGCAGAGAGAGAGAGAGGGGGCAGAGAGAGAGAGGGGGCAGAGAGAGAGAGAGGGGCAGAGAGAGAGAGAGAGGGGGCAGAGAGAGAGAGAGGGGGGCAGAGAGAGAGAGAGGGGGCAGAGAGAGAGAGAGGGGGGCAGAGAGAGAGAGAGGGGGGCAGAGAGAGAGAGAGGGGGGCAGAGAGAGAGAGAGGGGGGGCAGAGAGAGAGAGGGGGCAGAGAGAGAGGGGGCAGAGAGAGAGAGAGGGGGGCAGAGAGAGAGAGAGGAGGGCAGAGAGAGAGAGAGGGGGCAGAGAGAGAGAGAGGAGGGCAGAGAGAGAGAGAGGGGGGCAGAGAGAGAGAGAGGGGGGCAGAGAGAGAGAGGGGGGCAGAGAGAGAGAGGGGGCAGAGAGAGAGAGAGGAGGGCAGAGAGAGAGAGGGGGGGACAGAGAGAGTGAACAGGGGGGTGGGAGAGAGGGGGGTGGGGTGGGGAGAGAGAGAATTAATGATCATTTTCAACATTCGTTCTAACGGGGCCAGAACTGTACACGGTGCTCCGAGTGTGGTCTAACCGGACCAGAACTGTACACGGTGCTCCGAGTGTGGTCTAACCGGACCAGAACTGTACACAGTGCTCCGAGTGTGGTCTAACCGGACCAGAACTGTACACGGTGCTCCGAGTGTGGTCTAACCGGACCAGAACTGTACACAGTGCTCCGAGTGTGGTCTAACCGGACCAGAACTGTACACGGTGCTCCGAGTGTGGTCTAACCGGACCAGAACTGTACACGGTGCTCCGAGTGTGGTCTAACCGGACCGGAACTGTACACGGTGCTCCGAGTGTGGTCTAACCGGACCAGAACTGTACACGGTGCTCCGAGTGTGGTCTAACCGGACCAGAACTGTACACGGTGCTCCGAGTGTGGTCTAATGGGGCCAGAACTGTACACGGTGCTCCGAGTGTGGTCTAACCGGACCAGAACTGTACACGGCGCTCCGAGTGTGGTCTAACCGGACCAGAACTGTACACGGTGCTCCGAGTGTGGTCTAACCGGACCAGAACTGTACACGGCGCTCCGAGTGTGGTCTAACCGGACCAGTACTCAGTATCTCCTCCGATCTCCAAGTAATCTTACCCTTAAAATAAATTCCATTTTTTTTGCCTTAGCCTGATCTAACACAAACGAGACATGTGACCTTGGTCAAACTGGGTTCAACCGGTCAAACCCTTCTTCCTAACTGCTCCATGTTCAAATAAACTCGGCCTGACCGCGACTTTGACCCATCGCTTTTGCACATCAAATCTCTCCTCACCCCACTGCAAGGACGCCCATTCGCCTGGCTGCGATTCGCCCACCAGCTTTCCTTTTCAATCCAAATCTTTATGATCTATGCAGTGAAAAATAAACTCCATTCCATCTCCCCTTAGCCTGAAATTCTGGGCTCCGACTCCACTTTCCCATCCGCTCCTCCGACCCCGCAATGCGTCACAACACACTCTCACCCCCCCCCCGGGTCAACCCGAAGGGATTGCGACTCGCTTCTCGATATCTCCCGTCAGCTGCCTTCATCAGAATTTCAACCCCAGTCACTCCCATGTCTCGTTTGTGTCAGATCAGGCTAAGGCAAAATAAATCGAATTTATTTTAAGGTTAAGATTACTTGGAGATAGGAGCAGATATTGCTGAGTACTGGTCAGGTTAGACCACACTAGGAGCACCGTGTACAGTTCTGGTCCGGTTAGACCACACTCGGAGCACCGTGTACAGTTCTGGTCAGGTTAGACCACACTCGGAGCACCGTGTACAGTTCTGGTCCGGTTAGACCACACTCGGAGCACCGTGTACAGTTCTGGTCCGGTTAGACCACACTCGGAGCACTGTGTACAGTTCTGGTCTGGTTAGACCACACTCGGAGCACTGTGTACAGTTCTGGTCCGGTTAGACCGCACTCGGAGCACCGTGTACAGTTCTGGTCCGGTTAGACCACACTCGGAGCACCGTGTACAGTTCTGGTCTGGTTAGACCACACTCGGAGCACTGTGTACAGTTCTGGTCCGGTTAGACCACACTCGGAGCACCGTGTACAGTTCTGGTCCGGTTAGACCACACTCGGAGCACCGTGTACAGTTCTGGTCCGGTTAGACCACACTCGGAGCACCGTGTACAGTTCTGGTCCGGTTAGACCACACTCGGAGCTCTGTCTACAGTTCTGGTCCGGTTAGACCACACTCGGAGCACCGTGTACAGTTCTGGTCCGGTTCGACCACACTCGGAGCTCTGTGTACAGTTCTGGTCCGGTTAGACCACACTCGGAGCACCGTGTACAGTTCTGGTCCGGTTAGACCACACCCGGAGCGCTGTGTACAGTTCTGGTCCGGTTAGACCACACCCGGAGCGCTGTGTACAGTGGGAACAGTTGTGATCTGAGCTCGGGAGACTATACAGAATAAATTTGATTGAATTCCCCCCTTAAGAACATAAGAACAGAAGAAATAGGAGCAGGAGTAGGCCATCTAGCCCCTCGAGCCTGCCCCGCCATTCAATAAGATCATGGCTGATCTGACGTGGATCAGTACCACTTACCCGCCTGATCCCCATAACCCTTAATTCCCTTACCGATCAGGAATCCATCCATCCGCGCTTTAAACATATTCAGCGAGGTAGCCTCCACCACCTCAGTGGGCAGAGAATTCCAGAGATTCACCACCCTCTGGGAGAAGAAGTTCCTCCTCAACTCTGTCTTAAACCGACCCCCCTTTATTTTGAGGCTGTGCCCTCTAGTTTTAACTTCCTTACTAAGTGGAAAGAATCTCTCCGCCTCCACCCTATCCAGCCCCCGCATTATCTTATAAGTCTCCATAAGATCCCCCCTCATCCTTCTAAACTCCAACGAGTACAAACCCAATCTCCTCAGCCTCTCCTCATAATCCAAACCCCTCATCTCCGGTATCAACCTGGTGAACCTTCTCTGCACTCCCTCCAAGGCCAATATATCCTTCCTCATATAAGGGGACCAATACTGCACACAGTATTCCAGCTGCGGCCTCACCAATGCCCTGTACAGGTGCATCAAGACATCCCTTAGCCTGAAGGAGAAATGGTTTCAACAATTCACTCTCCTCCTGCATCACTCCAGAGGCAGATTCTACTCAATAAATACAGCTTAATCATCTAACAACCTGAATTACTCCGGTGAAAATCGTTCCAATTTAAATTTGCCAGATTATACTGAATAAACACAGTTGAATAATCTCTTAACCTGCAGTGCTCCAGTGCGGACAGACCCCCCCGAGGCTCTCCTCGACTTGCGGTGGCCACTCGCTCCATCTGCTTCGGTACTCACCTTGGCCTTGCCTTGGAAGTTGAACGTCAGCACGTATTCGCCTCTCCGCGTCTCGCTCTGCCGCACCAGGAACACGCCGTGGCTACTTGGACCGCCCGCCAGCACCAGCTGCGCCGCCTTCAGCCGCGAGAGGGTCCCGTGGAACCAGGGGTACTCGGAGAGGGGGTGGTCACCCTCGCCGAGGTCTTGGTCGACTTGGAAGATGAAGGGCGAGCCTGGGGAGAAGGAGAGCGGGAGTCAGCAAAGGAGCATGCGACTGCGAGAGGGGGGGGGGGGGGGGGGGGGGGGGGGGAGGAGGGGGGCGCGCGCGAGGGGGGAGGAGGGGGGCGCGCGCGGGGGGGGGGGGAGGCGAAACCGAGCGCGTGGGCGCCAAAGCGACAGCGCACTTGCAAGAGAGAGAGAAAGCGAGAGACAGCGAGCAAAAGAGAGAGATTGGCCGTGCTAAACTGCCCCTTCGTGTCAGGGAGATTGGCCGGGTAAATGCACGGGATTATGGGGATAGGGAGGGATTGCGGTCGGCACAGACTGGATGGCCCGAATGGCCTCCCTGTGCACTGCAGGGATTTTATGACTCGACGGTGACCAGATTTATTTTGAAATAAAAAACGGAGTTGGGGAACGGGTGGGGAGGTGGATTTGAGATCAACCATGATCTGATTGGATGTCGGAGCAGGCTCGAAGGGCCGAATGGCCTCCCTCCTGTTCCCGGAGTCCCAGATCCGCCGCCATCTTGAATATTGTCCATCGCTTTTGGTCAACTTCCTGTCAAGGCCAGAGCCACTTCCTGTCACAGGTTCCCAGCTCAAGAGCCGTCACCTGCCTCCCCGCGCCACCCCCCCCCCCCCGCCACCTTCTGCTCCATTAACCCACCCACACAGTGCGGTCCTGAGGCCAACAAACATCCCACCCTCCAATGCAGAGGAGGAGCGAACCGTACCTGCGGCGTCTGGGGTGTCCGGGAAGGGGGTGGGGGTGGTCGGGGGGACGGCCTGTAACCGCTCCAAGGTCTCCTCGATAGGGATGCGAGGGGGCAATTCGGGGGGCAGCAGCTCCAAGGACCCCAGGCGGGTAGGGGTGATGGAGAAGGAGCTGGGGGAGACCGAGACGGAGGGTCGTTCAGTTAGACCACCATAGGCACCTGGAGAGAGAGAGAGAGAGACAGAGAAAGGGTGACAGACCGCAGGCAAAAAATGACCCTCCCCTGACGCTCCCTCAGCACCGACCCTCCCACAGTGCGACGCTCCCTCAGCACCGACCCTCCCACAGTGCGGCGCTCCCTCAGCACCAACCCTCCCACAGTGCGGCGCTCCCTCAGCACCGACCCTCCCACAGTGCGGCGCTCCCTCAGCACCGACCCTCCCACAGTGCGGCGCTCCCTCAGCACCGACCGTCCCACAGTGCGGCGCTCCCTCAGCACTGACCCTCCCACAGTGCGGCGCTCCCTCAGCACCGACCCTCCCACAGTGCGGCGCTCCCTCAGCACTGACCCTCCCACAGTGCGGCGCTCCCTCAGCACCGACCCTCCCACAGTGCGGCGCTCCCTCAGCACCGACCCTCCCACAGTGCGGCGCTCCCTCAGCACTGACCCTCCCACAGTGCGGCGCTCCCTCAGCACTGACCCTCCCACAGTGCGGCGCTCCCTCAGCACCGACCCTCCCACAGTGCGGCGCTCCCTCAGCACTGACCCTCCCACAGTGCGGCGCTCCCTCAGCACTGACCCTCCCACAGTGCGGCGCTCCCTCAGCACTGACCCTCCCACAGTGCGGCGCTCCCTCAGCACTGACCCTCCCACAGTGCGGCGCTCCCTCAGCACTGACCCTCCCACAGTGCGGCGCTCCCTCAGCACCGACCCTCCCACAGTGCGGCGCTCCCTCAGCACCGACCCTCCCACAGTGCGGCGCTCCCTCAGCACCGACCCTCCCACAGTGCGGCGCTCCCTCAGCACTGACCCTCCCACAGTGCGGCGCTCCCTCAGCACCGACCCTCCCACAGTGCAGCGCTCCCTCAGCACTGACCCTCCCACAGTGCGGCGCTCCCTCAGCACTGACCCTCCCACAGTGCGGCGCTCCCTCAGCACCGACCCTCCCACAGTGCGGCGGTCCCTTAACACTGACCATCCCACAGTGCGGCGCTCCCTCAGCACTGACCCTCCCACACAGTGCGGCGCTCCCACAGCACTGACGCTCCCACACAGTGCGGCACTCCCTCAGCACCGACCCTCCCACAGTGCGGCGCTCCCTCAGCACCGACCCTCCCACAGTGCGGCGCTCCCTCAGCACCGACCCTCCCACGGTGCGGTGCCCCCTCCTTACCTTGGGAGATGTGGTCGGAGCTGCCACAGGGGATCATGGGAAGCTCTCGGCTTGGCATACTGTCAGAGTGGTTGATACACCCCAAGGGGAGGGCCTCCTCGCTGTCCCTGTAAAACACACCAAGAACAGTCAACCTTCCGCCATGCAACGCCGGAGCCCTTCCAGGATTCCCCCTGACGTCAACAAGTTGCCTGCCCTCTGACACGACCTCTGACCTTTTTCTTTGGTCTGGTGGGACACGGGCGTTTGGGCCCCCTTCTGCACTGTCGGGGGTTCTCTGGCCTCTGTGGAGTCCCACAGTATTTTGCAACAGGCTGAAGTATCTGTGACGTGTTGGACTGACATGCTAACGCAAAATGAAATCGAATCAGAGCTAATTAGATCGCGTGCCTTCCATATCAGAACGATACAATTGCAATGAAGTTTGCCTCGCTGCCTCAGATCTTCAGCGGGGTCTTTAGCACTGGGTACGAGGTCCCTGACCATCTGACGGTTCCCCCATGGCCAAGCTTAATGCTCTGATTCGATTTACTATTGTCTTGCGTTGGGATGCAGTGAAAAGTATTGTTCCTTGCGCGCTATACAAAGCATACCGTTCATCGAGTACAGAAGGGAGAAGGAAAAGGATTGGATTTGATATTGTCACGTGTTTTGGGATACAGTGAAAAGTATTGTTCCTTGCGCGTTACACAAAGCATACCGTTCACAGAGAAGGAAAGGAGAGGGTGCAGAATGTCGCGTTACAGTCACAGCTCAGGGTGCAGAGAAAGATCAACTTAACGCGAGGTCGGTCCATTCAAAAGCAGCAGGGGAAGAAGCTGTTCTTGAGTCGGTCGGTACGTGACCTCAGACTTTTGTATCTTTTTCCCGACGGAAGAAGGTGGAAGAGAGAATGTCCGGGGTGCGTCGGGGGGGGGGTCCTTAATTATGCCGGCTGCTTTTCCCCCCCCCCCGCCCCCCGAGAGAAGTGTAGACAGAGTCAATGGATGGGAGGCTGGTGATGGATTGGGCTACATTCACGACCCCTTTTGTAGTTCCTTGCGGTCTTGGGCAGAGCAGGAGCCCCAGACCAAGCTGTGATACAACCCAGAAAGAATGCTTTCTATGGGGCATCTGTAAAAGTTGGTGAGAGTTTATCATGAACTCTGGGATATGGGCGCTGCTGACTGGCCAGCATTCATTGGCCATTTCCCATTGCCCCCTGGGGAAGGGGGGGGGGGGGGGGGGGGTCAGCCGCCATCTTGAATCGCTGCAGTCCCCCGCGTGTGTGTGTGGTGTAGGTACGCCCACGGCGCTGTTAGGGAGGGAGCTCCAGGATTTTGACCCCAGCCACAGTGAAGGAACGGCCGATATATTTCCAAGTTAGGATTGGGGGGCGGGGGGCAGCTTGGAGGGGGGGAAACTTGCAGGCGGTGGGTGTTCCCCATGCGTCTGCCGCCCCCTCCCCTTGTCCTTCGAGGTGGGGCGGGTTTGGAAGGTGCTGTGGAAGGAGCCTCGGCGAGTCGCTGCGGGGCATCCAGTAGTTGGTGCACACAGCTGCCGCTGTGCGTGGGTGGTGGAGGGAGTGAGTGTCGAGGGTGGGGGGTTAGCGTGTCGATCGAGCGGGGGGGGAGGGGGAGGGAGCGAGTGTCGAAGGTGGGGGGTTAGCGTGTCGATCGAGCGGGGGGGGAGGGGGAGGGAGTGAGTGTCGAAGGTGGGGGGTTAGCGTGTCGATCGAGCAGGGGGGGAGGAGGGAGTGAGTGTCGAAGGTGGGGGGTTAGCCTGTCGATCGAGCAGGGGGGGAGGAGGGAGTGAGTGTCGAAGGTGGGGGGTTAGCCTGTCGATCGAGCAGGGGGGGAGGAGGGAGTGAGTGTCGAAGGTGGGGGGTTAGCGTGTCGATCGAGCAGGGGGAGGGGGAGGGAGTGAGTGTCGAAGGTGGGGGGTTAGCGTGTCGATCGAGCGGGGGGGGGAGGAGGAGGGGAGCTGCTTTGTCCCGGATGGTGTTGAGCTTCCCCAGTGTTGTTGGGAGCCGCACCCATCCAGGCGAGTGGAGATTATCCCCTCACACTCCTGACTTGTGTCCTTGTCGATGGTGGGACAGACTTTGGGCCGCGGGGGGAGTCAGGAGGGGAGTTACTCTCCGCAGGATTCCCAGCCTCTGACCTGCTCTGGGAGCCACAGGATTTATCTGGCTGGGTCTCGGTTCAGTTTCTGGTCAGTGGGAACCCCAAGGATGTTGTTAGTGGGGGGAGGGAGGGGGATTCAGCGATGGGAATACCATTGAACGTCAAGGCGGGGAGATGGTTAGATTGTCTCTCATTGGAGTTGGGCTTTGCCTGGCACTTGTGTCTGGCGCGAATGTTACTTGGCACTTGTTGGTCCCCAACCCCTTGTGCCACCGATTCCCCACAAAACTCACCCCGGGCTCATACACTCCTGAATGTCGGAGAGCCAGGAACGCATCTGTAATGAGTCAACTGTCTCCAGAATGTAGTCCATTGAGTCCTCCATCTGCGGGGAAACACAGGGTTAGATACAGAGTAAAGCTCCCTCTACACTGTCCCCCATCAAACACTCCCAGGACAGGTACAGCACGGGGTTAGATACAGAGTAAAGCTCCCTCTAAACTGTCCCCATCAAACACTCCCAGGACAGGTACAGCACGGGGTTAGATACAGAGTAAAGCTCCCTCTACACTGTCCCCCATCAAACACTCCCAGGACAGGTACAGCACGGGGTTAGATACAGAGTAAAGCCCCCTCTACACTGTCCCCCATCAAACACTCCCAGGACAGGCACAGCACGGGGTTAGATACAGAGTAAAGCTCCCTCTACACTGTCCCCATCAAACACTCCCAGGACAGGTACAGCACGGGGTTAGATACAGAGTAAAGCTCCCTCTACACTGTCCCCATCAAACACTCCCAGGACAGGTACAGCACGGGGTTAGATACAGAGTAAAGCTCCCTCTACACTGTCCCCATCAAACACTCCCAGGACAGATACAGCACGGGGTTAGATACAGAGTAAAGCTCCCTCTACACTGTCCCCATCAAACACTCCCAGGACAGGTACAGCACGGGGTTAGATACAGAGTAAAGCTCCCTCTACACTGTCCCCCATCAAACACTCCCAGGACAGGTACAGCACGGGGTTAGATACAGAGTAAAGCTCCCTCTACACTGTCCCCCATCAAACACTCCCAGGACAGGTACAGCACGGGGTGAGACAGCGAGTACTTACTTTCAGAACGAAAGTGTTCTCCTTGTCAGGCATTTCCAGTGAGGTGCTGGTCCGGACATCCATTATGGAGGAACAGCGAATACTGACACGGGGTTTCGTGGACTAGAGAGAGGGAAGAGAGATGAACAACACGGAGCAAACCCCTCGATTAGATTCCAGTCTGTAACTCACTCCCGGGGAGCTGTTATTCTATATATAAACCCCCCCGAACCCCTCGATTAGATTCCAGTCTGTAACTCACTCCCGGGTATCTGTTATTCTATATAGAAACCACCCCGAACCCCTCGATTAGATTCCAGTCTGTAACTCACTCCCGGGTATCTGTTATTCTATATATAAACCACCCCGAACCCCTCAATTAGATTCCAGTCTGTCACTCACTCCCGGATATCTGTTATTCTATATATAAACCACCCCGAACCCCTCAATTAGATTCCAGTCTGTCACTCACTCCCGGGTATCTGTTATTCTATATATAAACCACCCCGAACCCCTCGATTAGATTCCAGTCTGTAACTCTCTCCCGGGTATCTGTTATTCTATATATAAACCACCCCGAACCCCTCGATTAGATTCCAGTCTGTAACTCACTCCCGGGTATCTGTTACTCTATATATAAACCACCCCGAATCCCTCGATTAGATTCCAGTCTGTAACTCACTCCCGGGTATCTGTTACTCTATATATAAACCACCCCGAACTCCTCGATTAGATTCCAGTCTGTAACTCACTCCCGGGTATCTGTTATTCTATATATAAACCACCCCGAACCCCTCGATTAGAGTCCAGTCTGTAACTCACTCCCGGGTATCTGTTATTCTATATATAAACCACCCCGAACCCCTCCATTAGATTCCAGTCTGTAACTCACTCCCGGGTATCTGTTATTCTATATATAAACCACCCCAAACCCCTCGATTAGATTCCAGTCTGTAACTCACTCCCGGGTATCTGTTATTCTATATATAAACCACCCCAAACCCCTCGATTAGATTCCAGTCTGTAACTCACTCCCGGGGAGCTGTTATTCTATATATCAACCACCCCGAACCCCTCGATTAGATTCCAGTCTGTAACTCACTCCCGGGTATCTGTTATTCTATATATAAACCACCCCGAACCCCTCGATTAGATTCCAGTCTGTAACTCACTCCCGGGTATCTGTTATTCTATATATAAACCACCCCGAACCACTCGATTAGATTCCAGTCTGTAACTAACTCCCGGGGAGCTGTTATTCTATATATAAACCCCCCCGAACCCCTCGATTAGATTCCAGTCTGTAACTCACTCCCAGGTATCTGTTATTCTATATATAAACCACCCCGAACCCCTCGATTAGATTCCAGTCTGTATCTCACTCTCGCGTATCTGTTATTCTATATATAAACCACCCCGAACCCCTCGATTAGATTCCAGTCTGGAACTCACTCCCGGGTATCTGTTATTCTATATATAAACCACCCTGAACCCCTCGATTAGATTCCAGTCTGTAACTCACTCCCGGGTATCTGTTATTCTATATATAAACCACCCCGAACCCCTCGATTAGATTCCAGTCTGTAACTCACTCCCGGGTATCTGTTATTCTATATATAAACCACCCCGAACCCCTCAATTAGATTCCAGTCTGTAACTCACTCCCGGGTATCTGTTATTCTATATATAAACCACCCCGAACCCCTCGATTAGATTCCTGTCTGTAACTCACTCCCGGGTATCTGTTATTCTATATATAAACCACCCTGAACCCCTCGATTAGATTCCAGTCTGTAACTCACTCCCGGGTATCTGTTATTCTATATATAAACCACCCTGAACCCCTCGATTAGATTCCAGTCTGTAACTCACTCCCGGGTATCTGTTATTCTATATATAAACCACCCCGAACCCCTCGATTAGATTCCAGTCTGTAACTCACTCCCAGGTATCTGTTATTCTATATATAAACCACACCGAACCCCTCGATTAGATTCCAGTCTGTAACTCACTCCCGGGTATCTGTTATTCTATATATAAACCGCCCCGAACCCCTCGATTAGATTCCAGTCCGGAACTCACTCCCAGGAATCTGTTATTCTATATATAAACCACCCCGAACCCCTCGATTAGATTCCAGTCTGTATCTCACTCTCGCGTATCTGTTATTCTATATATAAACCACCCCGAACCCCTCGATTAGATTCCAGTCTGTAACTCACTCCCGGGTATCTGTTATTCTATATATAAACCACCCTGAACCCCTCGATTAGATTCCAGTCTGTAACTCACTCCCGGGTATCTGTTATTCTATATATAAACCACCCCGAACCCCTCGATTAGATTCCAGTCTGTAACTCACTCCCGGGTATCTGTTATTCTATATATAAACCACCCCGAACCCCTCGATTAGATTCCAGTCTGTAACTCACTCCCGGGTATCTGTTATTCTATATATAAACCACCCCGAACCCCTCAATTAGATTCCAGTCTGTAACTCACTCCCGGGTATCTGTTATTCTATATATAAACCACCCCGAACCCCTCGATTAGATTCCTGTCTGTAACTCACTCCCGGGTATCTGTTATTCTATATATAAACCACCCTGAACCCCTCGATTAGATTCCAGTCTGTAACTCACTCCCGGGTATCTGTTATTCTATATACAAACCACCCTGAACCCCTCGATTAGATTCCAGTCTGTAACTCACTCCCGGGTATCTGTTATTCTATATATAAACCACCCCGAACCCCTCGATTAGATTCCAGTCTGTAACTCACTCCCGGGTATCTGTTATTCTATATATAAACCACCCCGAACCCCTCGATTAGATTCCTGTCTGTAACTCACTCCCGGGTATCTGTTATTCTATATATAAACCACCCTGAACCCCTCGATTAGATTCCAGTCTGTAACTCACTCCCGGGTATCTGTTATTCTATATATAAACCACCCCGAACCCCTCGATTAGATTCCAGTGTGTAACTGACTCCCGGGGAGCTGTTATTCTATATATAAACCACCCTGGACCCCTCGATTAGATTCCAGTCTGTAACTGACTCCCGGGGAGCTGTTATTCTATATATAAACCACCCCGAACCCCTCGATTAGATTCCAGTCTGTAACTCACTCCCGGGTATCTGTTATTCTATATATAAACCACCCCGAACCCCTCGATTAGATTCCAGTCTGTAACTCACTCCCGGGTATCTGTTATTCTATATATAAACCACCCCGAACCCCTCGATTAGATTCCAGTCTGTAACTCACTCCCGGGTATCTGTTATTCTATATATAAACCACCCCGAACCCCTTGATTAGATTCCAGTCTGTAACTCACTCCCGGGTATCTGTTATTCTATATATAAACCAACCCGAACCCCTCGATTAGATTCCAGTCTGTAACTCACTCCCGGGTATCTGTAATTCTCTATATAAACCACCCCGAACCCCTCGATTAGATTCCAGTCTGTAACTCACTCCCGGGTATCTGTTATTCTATATATAAACCACCCCGAACCCCTCGATTAGATTCCAGTCTGTAACTCACTCCCGGGGAGCTGTTATTCTATATAAACCACCCCGAACCCCTCGATTAGATTCCGGTCTGTAACTCACTCCCGGGGAGCTGTTATTCTATATATAAACCACCCCGAACCCCTCGATTAGATTCCAGTCTGTAACTCGCTCCCGGGTATCTGTTATTCTATATATAAACCACCCCGAACCCCTCGATTAGATTCCAGTCTGTAACTCACTCCCAGGTATCTGTTATTCTATATATAAACCATCCCGAACCCCTCGATTAGATTCCAGTCTGTAACTCACTCCCGGGTATCTGTTATTCTATATATAAACCACCCTGAACCCCTCGATTAGAGTCCAGTCTGTAACTCACTCCCGGGTATCTGTTATTCTATATATAAACCACCCCGAACCCCTCGATTAGATTCCAGTCTGTAACTCACTCCCGGGTATCTGTAATTCTATATATAAACCATCCCGAACCCCTCGATTAGATTCCAGTCTGTAACTCACTCCCGGGTATCTGTTATTCTATATATAAACCACCCTGAACCCCTCGATTAGAGTCCAGTCTGTAACTCACTCCCGGGTATCTGTTATTCTATATATAAACCACCCCGAACCCCTCGATTAGATTCCAGTCTGTAACTCACTCCCGGGTATCTGTTATTCTATATATAAACCACCCTGAACCCCTCGATTAGAGTCCAGTCTGTAACTCACTCCCAGGTATCTGTTATTCTATATATAAACCACCCCGAACCCCTCGATTAGATTCCAGTCTGTAACTCACTCCCGGGTATCTGTTATTCTATATATAAACCACCCCGAACCCCTCGATTAGATTCCAGTCTGTAACTCACTCCCGGGTATCTGTTATTCTATATATAAACCACCCCGAAACCCTCGATTAGATTCCAGTCTGTAACTCACTCCCGGGTATCTGTTATTCTATATATAAACCACCCCGAACCGCTCGATTAGATTCCAGTCTGTAACTCACTCCCGGGTATCTGTTATTCTATATATAAACCAACCCGAACCCCTCGATTAGATTCCAGTCTGTAACTCACTCCCGGGGAGCTGTTATTCTATATATAAACCACCCCGAACCCCTCGATTAGATTCCAGTCTGTAACTCACTCCCGGGTATCTGTAATTCTCTATATAAACCACCCCGAACCCCTCGATTAGATTCCAGTCTGGAACTCACTCCCGGGTATCTGTTATTCTATATATAAACCACCCCGAACCCCTCGATTAGATTCCAGTCTGTAACTCACTCCCGGGGAGCTGTTATTCTATATAAACCACCCCGAACCCCTCGAGTAGATTCCATTCTGTAACTCACTCCCGGGAAGCTGTTATTCTATATATAAACCACCCCGAACCCCTCGATTAGATTCCAGTCTGTAACTGACTCCCGGGGAGCTGTTATTCTATATATAAACCACCCCGAACCCCTCGATTAGATTCCAGTCTGTAACTCGCTCCCGGGTATCTGTTATTCTATATATAAACCACCCCGAACCCCTCGATTAGATTCCAGTCTGTAACTCACTCCCGGGTATCTGTTATTCTATATATAAACCATCCCGAACCCCTCGATTAGATTCCAGTCTGTAACTCACTCCCGGGTATCTGTTATTCTATATATAAACCACCCCGAACCCCTCGCTTCGATTCCAGTCTGTAACTGACTCCCGGGGAGCTGTTATTCTACATATAAAGCACCCCGAACCCCTCGATTAGATTCCAGTCTGTAACTCACTCCCGGGTATCTGTTATTCTGTATATAAACCACCCCGAACCCCTCGATTAGATTCCAGTCTGTAACTCACTCCCGGGTATCTGTAATTCTCTATATAAACCACCCCGAACCCCTCGATTAGATTCCAGTCTGTAACTCACTCCCGGGTATCTGTTATTCTATATATAAACCACCCCGAACCCCTCGATTAGATTCCAGTCTGTAACTCACTCCCAGGTATCTGTTATTCTATATATAAACCACCCTGAGCCCCTCGATTAGATTCCAGTCTGTAACTCACTCCCGGGTATCTGTTATTCTATATATAAACCACCCCGAACCCCTCGATTAGATTCCAGTCTGTAACTCACTCCCGGGTATCTGTTATTCTATATATAAACCACCCCGAACCCCTCGATTAGATTCCAGTGTGTAACTGACTCCCGGGGAGCTGTTATTCTATATATAAACCACCCTGGACCCCTCGATTAGATTCCAGTCTGTAACTGACTCCCGGGGAGCTGTTATTCTATATATAAACCACCCCGAACCCCTCGATTAGATTCCAGTCTGTAACTCACTCCCGGGTATCTGTTATTCTATATATAAACCACCCCGAACCCCTCGATTAGATTCCAGTCTGTCACTCACTCCCGGGTATCTGTTATTCTATATATAAACCACCCCGAACCCCTCGATTAGATTCCAGTCTGTAACTCACTCCCGGGTATCTGTTATTCTATATATAAACCACCCCGAACCCCTCGATTAGATTCCAGTCTGTAACTCACTCCCGGGTATCTGTTATTCTATATATAAACCACCCCGAAACCATCGATTAGATTCCAGTCTGTAACTCACTCCCGGGGAGCTGTTATTCTATATATAAACCAACCCGAACCCCTCGATTAGATTCCAGTCTGTAACTCACTCCCGGGTATCTGTAATTCTCTATATAAACCACCCCGAACCCCTCGATTAGATTCCAGTCTGTAACTCACTCCCGGGTATCTGTTATTCTATATATAAACCACCCCGAACCCCTCGATTAGATTCCAGTCTGTAACTCACTCCCGGGGAGCTGTTATTCTATATAAACCACACCGAACCCCTCGATTAGATTCCGGTCTGTAACTCACTCCCGGGGAGCTGTTATTCTATATATAAACCACCCCGAACCCCTCGATTAGATTCCAGTCTGTAACTCGCTCCCGGGTATCTGTTATTCTATATATAAACCACCCCGAACCCCTCGATTAGATTCCAGTCTGTAACTCACTCCCAGGTATCTGTTATTCTATATATAAACCATCCCGAACCCCTCGATTAGATTCCAGTCTGTAACTCACTCCCGGGTATCTGTTATTCTATATATAAACCACCCTGAACCCCTCGATTAGAGTCCAGTCTGTAACTCACTCCCGGGTATCTGTTATTCTATATATAAACCACCCCGAACCCCTCGATTAGATTCCAGTCTGTAACTCACTCCCGGGTATCTGTTATTCTATATATAAACCACCCTGAACCCCTCGATTAGAGTCCAGTCTGTAACTCACTCCCAGGTATCTGTTATTCTATATATAAACCACCCCGAACCCCTCGATTAGATTCCAGTCTGTAACTCACTCCCGGGTATCTGTTATTCTATATATAAACCACCCCGAACCCCTCGATTAGATTCCAGTCTGTAACTCACTCCCGGGTATCTGTTATTCTATATATAAACCACCCCGAAACCCTCGATTAGATTCCAGTCTGTAACTCACTCCCGGGTATCTGTTATTCTATATATAAACCACCCCGAACCGCTCGATTAGATTCCAGTCTGTAACTCACTCCCGGGTATCTGTTATTCTATATATAAACCAACCCGAACCCCTCGATTAGATTCCACTCTGTAACTCACTCCCGGGTATCTGTAATTCTCTATATAAACCACCCCGAACCCCTCGATTAGATTCCAGTCTGTAACTCACTCCCGGGTATCTGTTATTCTGTATATAAACCACCCCGAACCCCTCGATTAGATTCCAGTCTGTAACTCACTCCCGGGGAGCTGTTATTCTATATAAACCACCCCGAACCCCTCGAGTAGATTCCATTCTGTAACTCACTCCCGGGGAGCTGTTATTCTATATATAAACCACCCCGAACCCCTCGATTAGATTCCAGTCTGTAACTCACTCCCGGGGAGCTGTTATTCTATATATAAACCACCCCGAACCCCTCGATTAGATTCCAGTCTGTAACTCACTCCCGGGTATCTGTTATTCTATATATAAACCATCCCGAACCCCTCGATTAGATTCCAGTCTGTAACTCACTCCCGGGTATCTGTTATTCTATATATAAACCACCCCGAACCCCTCGCTTCGATTCCAGTCTGTAACTGACTCCCGGGGAGCTGTTATTCTACATATAAAGCACCCCGAACCCCTGGATTAGATTCCAGTCTGTAACTCACTCCCGGGTATCTGTTATTCTGTATATAAACCACCCCGAACCCCTCGATTAGATTCCAGTCTGTAACTCACTCCCGGGTATCTGTAATTCTCCATATAAACCACCCCGAACCCCTCGATTAGATTCCAGTCTGTAACTCACTCCCGGGTATCTGTTATTCTATATATAAACCACCCCGAACCCCTCGATTAGATTCCAGTCTGTAATTTACTCCCGGGTATCTGTTATTCTATATATAAACCACCCCGAACCCCTCGATTAGATTCCAGTCTGTAACTCACTCCCGGGTATCTGTTATTCTCTACATAAACCACCCCGAACACCTCGATTAGATTCCAGTCTGTAACTCACTCCCGGGTATCTGTTATTCTATATATAAACCACCCCGAACCCCTCGATTAGATTCCAGTCTGTAACTCACTCCCGGGTATCTGTTATTCTGGAGATAAACCACCCCGAACCCCTCGATTAGATTCCAGTCTGTAACTCACTCCCGGGGAGCTGTTATTCTATATATAAACCACCCCGAACCCCTCGATTAGATTCCAGTCTGTAACTCTCTCCCGGGGAGCTGTTATTCTATATATAAACCACCCCGAACCCCTCGATTAGATTCCAGTCTGTAACTCACTCCCGGATATCTGTTATTCTATATATAAACCACCCCGAACCCCTCGATTAGATTCCAGTCTGTAACTCACTCCCGGGTATCTGTTATTCTATATATAAACCCCCCGAACCCCTCGATTAGATTCCAGTCTGTAACTCACTCCCGGGTATCTGTAATTCTATATATAAACCACCCCGAACCCCTCGACTAGATCCCAGTCTGTAACTCACTACCGGTGAGCTATTATTCTATATATAAACCACCCCGAACCCCTCGATTAGATTCCAGTCTGTAACTCATTCCCGGGTATCTGTTTTTCTATATATAAACCACACCGAATCCCTCGATTAGATTCCAGTCTGTAACTCTCTCCCGGGTATCTGTTATTCTATATATAAACCACCCCGAACCCCTCGATTAGATTCCAGTCTGTAACTCACTCCCGGGGAGCTGTTATTCTATATATAAACCACCCCGAACAGATTCCAGTCTGTAACTCACTCCCGGGGAGCTGCGATTCTATATATAAACCACCCGAACCCCTCGATTAGATTCCAGTCTGTAACTCACTCCCGGGTATCTGTTATTCTCTATATAAACCACCCCGAACACCTCGATTAGATTCCAGTCTGTAACTCACTCCCGGGGAGCTGTTATTCTCTATATAAACCACCCCGAACCCCTCGATTAAATTCCAGTCTGTAACTCACTCCCGGGTATCTGTTATTCTGTATATAAACCACCCCGAACCCCTCGATTAGATTCCAGTCTGTAACTCACTCCCGGGTATCTGTTATTCTGGGGATAAACCACCCCGAACCCCTCGATTAGATTCCAGTCTGTAACTCACTCCCAGGTATCTGTTATTCTCTATATAAACCACCCCGAACCCCTCGATTAAATTCCAGTCTGTAACTCACTCCCGGGTATCTGTTATTCTGTATATAAACCACCCCGAACCCCTCGATTAGATTCCAGTCTGTAACTCACTCCCGGGTATCTGTAATTCTCTATATAAACCACCCCGAACCCCTCGATTAGATTCCAGTCTGTAACTCACTCCCGGGTATCTGTTATTCTATATATAAACCACCCCGAACCCCTCGATTAGATTCCAGTCTGTAATTTACTCCCGGGTATCTGTTATTCTATATATAAACCACCCCGAACCCCTCGATTAGATTCCAGTCTGTAACTCACTCCCGGGTATCTGTTATTCTCTACATAAACCACCCCGAACACCTCGATTAGATTCCAGTCTGTAACTCACTCCCGGGTATCTGTTATTCTATATATAAACCACCCCGAACCCCTCGATTAGATTCCAGTCTGTAACTCACTCCCGGGTATCTGTTATTCTGGAGATAAACCACCCCGAACCCCTCGATTAGATTCCAGTCTGTAACTCACTCCCGGGGAGCTGTTATTCTATATATAAACCACCCCGAACCCCTCGATTAGATTCCAGTCTGTAACTCTCTCCCGGGGAGCTGTTATTCTATATATAAACCACCCCGAACCCCTCGATTAGATTCCAGTCTGTAACTCACTCCCGGATATCTGTTATTCTATATATAAACCACCCCGAACCCCTCGATTAGATTCCAGTCTGTAACTCACTCCCGGGTATCTGTTATTCTATATATAAACCCCCCGAACCCCTCGATTAGATTCCAGTCTGTAACTCACTCCCGGGTATCTGTAATTCTATATATAAACCACCCCGAACCCCTCGACTAGATCCCAGTCTGTAACTCACTACCGGTGAGCTATTATTCTATATATAAACCACCCCGAACCCCTCGATTAGATTCCAGTCTGTAACTCATTCCCGGGTATCTGTTTTTCTATATATAAACCACACCGAATCCCTCGATTAGATTCCAGTCTGTAACTCTCTCCCGGGTATCTGTTATTCTATATATAAACCACCCTGAACCCCTCGATTAGATTCCAGTCTGTAACTCACTCCCGGGTATCTGTTATTCTATATATAAACCACCCCGAACCCCTCGATTAGATTCCAGTCTGTAACTCACTCCCGGGGAGCTGTTATTCTATATATAAACCACCCCGAACAGATTCCAGTCTGTAACTCACTCCCGGGGAGCTGCGATTCTATATATAAACCACCCGAACCCCTCGATTAGATTCCAGTCTGTAACTCACTCCCGGGTATCTGTTATTCTCTATATAAACCACCCCGAACACCTCGATTAGATTCCAGTCTGTAACTCACTCCCGGGGAGCTGTTATTCTCTATATAAACCACCCCGAACCCCTCGATTAAATTCCAGTCTGTAACTCACTCCCGGGTATCTGTTATTCTGTATATAAACCACCCCGAACCCCTCGATTAGATTCCAGTCTGTAACTCACTCCCGGGTATCTGTTATTCTGGGGATAAACCACCCCGAACCCCTCGATTAGATTCCAGTCTGTAACTCACTCCCAGGTATCTGTTATTCTCTATATAAACCACCCCGAACCCCTCGATTAGATTCCAGTCTCTAACTGACTCCCGGGGAGCTGTTATTCTATATATAAACCACCCCGAACCCCTCGATTAGATTCCAGTCTGTAACTCACTCCCGGGGAGCTGTTATTCTATATATAAACCATCCCGAACCCCTCGCTTCGATTCCAGTCTGTAACTCACTCTCGGGTATCTGTTATTCTCTATATAAACCACCCCGAACCCCTCGCTTCGATTCCAGTCTGTAACTGACTCCCGGGGAGCTGTTATTCTATATATAAACCACCCCGAACCCCACGATTAGATTCCAGTCTGTAACTCACTTCCGGGTATCTGTTATTCTACATATAAACCACCCTGAACCCCTCGATTAGATTCCAGTCTGTAACTCACTCCCGGGTATCTGTTATTCTATATATAAACCACCCCGAACCCCTCGATTAGATTCCAGTCTGTAACTCACTCCCGGGGAGCTGTTATTCTATATATAAACCACCCTGAACCCCTCGCTTCGATTCCAGTCTGTAACTGACTCCCGGGGAGCTTTTATTCTATATATAAACCATCCTGAACCGCTCGATTGGATTCCAGTCTGTAACTCACTCCCGGGTATCTGTTATTCTGTATATAAACCACCCCGAACCCCTCGATTAGATTCCAGTCTGTAACTCACTCCCGGGTATCTGTTATTCTATATATAAACCACCCCGAACCCCTCGATTAGATTCCAGTCTGTAACTCACTCCCGGGTATCTGTTATTCTATATATAAAGCACCCCGAACCCCTCGATTAGATTCCAGTCTGTAACTCACTCCCGGGTATCTGTTATTCTATATATAAACCACCCCGAACCCCTCGATTAGATTCCAGTCTGTAACTCACTCCCGGGGAGCTGCTATTCTATATATAAACCACCCGAACCCCTCGATTAGATTCCAGTCTGTAACTCACTCCCGGGTATCTGTTATTCTATATATAAACCACCCCGAACCCCTTGATTAGATTCCAGTCTGTAACTCACTCCCGGGTATCTGTTATTCTCTGTATAAACCACCCCGAACACCTCGATTAGATTCCAGTCTGTAACTCACTCCCGGGGAGCTGTTATTCTCTTTAAACCACCCCGAACCCCTCGATTAGATTCCAGTCTGTAACTCACTCCCGGGTATCTGTTATTCTGTATATAAACCACCCCGAACCCCTCGATTAGATTCCAGTCTGTAACTCACTCCCGGGGAGCTGTTATTCTATATATAAACCACCCCGAACCCCTCGATTAGATTCCAGTCTGTAACCCACTCCCGGGTATCTGTTATTCTGGGGATAAACCACCCCGAACCCCTCAATTAGATTCCAGTCTGTAACTCACTCCCGGGTATCTGTTATTCTATATATAAACCACCCCGAACCCCTCGCTTCGATTCCAGTCTGTAACTGACTCCCGGGGAGCTGTTATTCTATATATAAACCACCCCGAACCCCTCGATTAGATTCCAGTCTGTAACTCACTCCCGGGTATCTGTTATTCTATATATAAACCACCACGAACCCCTCGATTAGATTCCAGTCTGTAACTCTCTCCCGGGTATCTGTTATTCTATATAAAAACCCCCCGAACCACTCGATTAGATTCCAGTCTGTAACTCACTCCCGGGTATCTGTTATTCTATATATAAACCACCCCGAACCCCTCGATTAGATTCCAGTCTGTAACTCACTACCGGTGAGCTATTATTCTATATATAAACCACCCCGAACCCCTCGATTAGATTCCAGTCTGTAACTCACTCCCGGGTATCTGTTATTCTATATATAAACCACACCGAACCCCTCGATTAGATTCCAGTCTGTATCTCACTCTCGCGTATCTGTTATTCTATATATAAACCACACCGAACCCCTCGATTAGATTCCAGTCTGTAACTCACTCCCGGGTATCTGTTATTCTCTTTATAAACCACCCCGAACCCCTCGATTAGATTCCAGTCTGTAACTCACTCCCGGGTATCTGTTATTCGATATATAAACCACCCCGAACCCCTCGATTAGATTCCAGTCTGTAACTCACTCCCGGGTATCTGTTATTCGATATATAAACCACCCCGAACCCCTCGATTCGATTCCAGTCTGTAACTCACTCCCGGGTATCTGTTATTCTATATATAAACCACCCCGAACCCCTCGATTAGATCCCAGTCTGTAACTCACTCCCGGGTATCTGTTATTCTATATATAAACCACCCCGAACCCCTCGATTAGATTCCAGTCTGTAACTCACTCCCGGGTATCTGTTATTCTATATATAAACCACCCCGAACCCCTCGATTAGATTCCAGTCTGTAACTCACTCCCGGGTATCTGTTATTCTATATATAAACCACCCCGAACCCCTCGATTAGATTCCAGTCTGTAACTCACTCCCGGGGAGCTGTTATTCTATATATAAACCACCCCGAACCCCTCGATTAGATTCCAGTCTGTAACTCACTCCCGGGTATCTGTTATTCTATATATAAACCACCCCGAACCCCTCGATTAGATTCCAGTCTGTAACTCACTCCCGGGTATCTGTTATTCTGTATATAAACCACCCCGAACCCCTCGATTAGATTCCAGTCTGTAACTCACTCCCGGGGAGCTGTTATTCTATATATAAACCACCCCGAACCCCTCGATTAGATTCCAGTCTGTAACTCACACCCGGGGAGCTGTTATTCTGTATATAAACCACCCCGAACCCGTCGATTAGATTCCAGTCTGTAACTCACACCCGGGGAGCTGTTATTCTATATATAAACCACCCCGAACCCCTTGATTAGATTCCAGTCTGTAACTCACTCCCGGGTATCTGTTATTCTATATATAAACCACCCCGAACCCGTCGATTAGATTCCAGTCTGTAACTCACACCCGGGGAGCTGTTATTCTATATATAAACCACCCCGAACCCGTCGATTCGATTCCAGTCTGTAACTCGCTCCCGGGTATCTGTTATTCTATATATAAACCACCCCGAACCCGTCGGAGGTTTGCGGTCCGTTTCTGACCTTTGGAGGGACGAAGAATTCGAGCAGATAGCCCTCTCCCTCGCTTGCCCGCCTCAGGAGGAGGCGACACTTGGTCCAGCGCGCCCTGCTGCTGCTGCTGATGTCATCGGCCGCGACGTAATTCAGGACCCCCTCGCGCCGCACGTCCCGCAGGTCGACCGGGTGGGGCGTCGCCGCCTTGGCGAGACGCAGACGCTCAAAGCGGTGAGACCACCGCTCGGCCGGATCCGTTGGCGGCGCGGAGGTGGAGGCGGAGGAGGCGTGGTGGGGGGCGTGCCCGGCGCTCGCTCGCCGCCTGTCCCCCCCGCTACTGCCCCCCCCGTCCTCCCCCCCTCCCCCGCCGCCCCCTGCCTTCCAGTGGAGGATTCCCCGCACGCTCCCCCGCACCGTGCGCCCCACGCTGCGCAGGGAGAATCGCTTGCGCAGGCGGGGGGGCTTGGCCAGGTCCTCGGAGCTGCGCGTCTGGGAGGGGGCGGGCGGGCGGGGGGCCTCGGGGGCCGGGGAGGGGGGCGAGGCCGGAGAGGAGACGGAGTCGTCGCTCAGGGCGGCCCCCCCTCCTCCCGCCTCCTCCCCGTCCTCCCCGCCGGTCGCCGCCCGCCCCAGCTCCGTCTCGAAGGCGCGCAGGAAGTAGCGGGCGAAGGTCTGTGCCACCCCACCCTCGGACCCCCAGCCCTCCCCGCCACCCGTCGCCGGACCGGGCAAGGTCCCCGCGTTCTCCCGCAGGAAGGCGCGGCAACTCCGGGCAAACTCCAGGGCGGCGGACTGAGCGTGGAGCTCACAGAACTCCCGCCAGTCGGACGGCAGTGACGGGGAGGATACGGCGAGGGGCGCCAGGGGCGAGGAAGGGGCCCCCGCAACGGGGGGCATGCCTCCGTTCATTGCTGGATCCAGACGGCAGCGAGTCAACTAGAGAGGGAGAGAGAGAGGGAGGATCACATTAGCCCGTGGTATATCAACACCTCATTATCCACCCCCTTTCCCCGCCCCCCCCCCCAGTATCCGTCCCTCTTTCATATCCGCACACTGCCCCCATGCTCAACTCCCTCCCCTTTCCCCCGCCCCAAGTCATCGTCTGCCTCCCTGATCTGCCCCATTCTGTTCCTCATATCCCTCCCCCTGTATCCTCCTCCAACATATCTCCCCATTATCCGTTCCTCGCTCGTATCCTCCCCAACGTATCTCACCCGTATCTCCCCACCAACGTAACCCGCCCGTATCCTCCCCCTGCACCCCTCCTCCATCCACACCCTTGTCCCCTCCCAGATCGAACTCCACGTATCCTCTCCCAGTATCCGTCGCACAATCTCCCCCATATCCTGCCACCACCCCGGTATCCAACTCATCCTTCCCTCTTTAACCCGATACCATCACCGCTGTACCCGGCACATGCTGCTCCCTGAATCCCGTATCCTCCCCAGTATTTCCCCTGTATCCTCCCCCATATCCCCCACATCCTCCAACTCCCACATCCTCCCCTCATATCCTCCCCCCGCACCCCTATATCCTCCCCTGTATCCACCTCTTCCCATATCTTCCCCTGTATCCCCCATATTGTCCCCCTACCATATCCTCACCTGTATCCCCCATATCCCCCTCCTCCCATATCCTCTCCATATCCCCCTCCTCCCATATCCTCCTCCTCCCATATCCTCTCCTCCCATATCCTCTCCATATCCCCCTCCTCCCATATCCTCTCCATATCCCCCTCCTCCCATATCCTCTCCGTATCCCCTTCCTCCCATATACTCCCCGTATCCCCCATCCTCCCATTCTTTCCTCCTCCTCGCATATTGTCCCCTATATCCACCACTTCCAACATCCTCCCCGTATCCTCCTCTCCCATATCCTCCCCACGATGTCCAGCCCCCTTATCCCCCTCACGTAACCCCCATATCCAACTCCTGTATCTTCCCCCCTTCACTATCCTCCACCCCCCAAATCACCCCTCTCCAGCATCCCTCCTCCCATATCATCCCCGTATCCCCTTGTATCCTCCCCTCCCATATCCTTCCTTGTATCCTCCCCTGGATAACCACCCCCTGTATCCCCCCCTCCCATATCCTTCCTTGTATCCTCCCCTGGATAACCACCCCGTATCCCCCCCTGGATAACCACCCCCTGTATCCCCCTCCCCTGTAACCCCCCCATATCCAACCCCTGTATCTTCTCCCCTCCCCTGTATCTTCTCCCCTCCCCTGTATCTTAACCCATATCCACCTTCCCATATTCTCCACCCCTCCAAATCGTCCCTCTCCTGTGTCCCTCCTCCCATAATCGTCCCTCCCCTCCCATATCCTCCCCTGGATAACCCCCCTCGCCCGGTATCTTCCCCCCTCCCCCGGTATCTTCCCAATATCCTCCTCCTCTCCCATATCCTTCCCTGTATCGTCCCCTGGATAACCACCCCATGTATCCATCCCCCCTGTATCCCCATATCCACCCCTCATATCTTCCCCCCTCCCCCTGTATCTTCCCCATATCCCCTCCTCCTCCCGTCCCCTGGACAACCACCCGTCCCCTGGACAACCACCCCCTGTATTCCTCTCCCCTGGATCCCCATATCCACCACTCGTATCCTCCCCTCCCCTGTATCTTCCCCATATCCTCCCCCTCTCCTAGATCCTTCCCTGTATCCTCCCCTGGATAACCATCCCCTGTACCCCTCTCCCCTGTATCCCCCCACATCCACCACTCGTATCCTCCCCTCCCCTGTATCTTCCCCATACCCTCCCCCTCTCCCATATCCTCCTCCTCATATCCCCCCCTCCCATATCCTTCCCTGGATAACCATCCCCTGTACCCCTCTCCCTTGTATCCCCATATCCACCCCTTCCCTGTATCTTCTCCGTTTCCTCCTCCCCCTCCCCGTATCCTCCTCCCCCCCCTCCCCCTATCCTCCTCCTCCCCCCCTCCCCCTATCCTCCTCCTCCCCCCTCCCCCTATCCTCCTCCTCCCCCCCTCCCCCTATCCTCCTCCTCCCCCCCTCCCCCTATCCTCCTCCTCCCCCCTCCCCCTATCCTCCTCCTCCCCCCCCTCCCCCTATCCTCCTCCTCCCCCCCTCCCCCTATCCTCCTCCTCCCCCCCTCCCCCTATCCTCCTCCTCCCCCCCTCCCCCTATCCTCCTCCTCCCCCCCTCCCCCTATCCTCCTCCTCCCCCCCTCCCC
>NW_027593835.1:0-26203 GCF_964213995.1 Mustelus asterias | reverse complement strand
ACTCTCACTGTCACACTCTCAATAACACCCCCTCACTGTCACAACTCTCTATAAACACAACTCTCACTGTCTCACTCTCTTAACACCCCTCACTGTCACACTCTCTATAACATCCCCTCACTGTCACACTCTCATATAACACCCCCTCACTGTCACACTCTCTATAACACACTCTCACTGTCACACTCTCTATACACACCCCCTCACTGTCACACTCTCTATAAGACCCCTCACTGTCACACTCTCTATACACACCCTCACTGTCACACTCTCTATACCTCACTGTCACACACTCTCTATAACACACCCCCTCACTGGTCACACTCTCATAACACACTCTCACTGTCACACTCTCTATAACACCCCCTCACTGTCACACTCTCTATAACACCTCTCACTGTCACACTCTCTATAACACCCCCTCACTCACACTTCTATAACCACTCACTGTCACATCTCTATAACACCCCCTCACTGTCACACTCTCTATAACACCCCCTCACTGTCACACTCTCTATAACACCCCCTCACTGTCACACTCTCTATAACACACTCTCACTGTCACACTCTCTATAACACCCCTCACTGTCACACTCTCTATAAACCCCCTCACTGTCACACTCTCTATAACACACCCTCACTGTCACACTCTCTATAACACCTCTCACTGTCACACTCTCTATAACACCCCCTCACTGTCACACTCTCTATAAACACACTCTCACTGTCACACTCTCTATAACACTCCTCACTGTCACACTCTCTATACACACTCTCACTGTCACACTCTCTAACACCCCCTCACTGTCACACTCTCTATAACATCCCCTCACTGTCACACTCTCTATAACACACCCTCACTGTCACACTCTCTATAACACACTCTCACTGTCACACTCTCTATAACACCCCCTCACTGTCACACTCTCTATAACACCCTCTCACTGTCACACTCTCTATAACACCCCCTCACTGTCACACTCTCTATAACACACTCTCACTGTCACACTCTCTATAACACCCCCTCACTGTCACACTCTCTATAACACCCCCTCACTGTCACACTCTCTATAACACACTCTCACTGTCACACTCTCTAACACCCCCTCACTGTCACACTCTCTATAAACACACTCTCACTGTCACACTCTCTAACACCCCCTCACTGTCACACTCTCTATAACACACCCCCTCACTGTCACACTCTCTATAACACACTCACACTGTCACACTCTCTATAACACCCTCTCACTGTCACACTCTCTATAACACACTCTCACTGTCACACTCTCTATAACACACCCTCACTGTCACACTCTCTATAACACCCCTCACTGTCACACTCTCTATAACACCCTCTCACTGTCACACTCTCTATAACACACTCTCACTGTCACACTCTCTATAACACCCCCTCACTGTCACACTCTCTATAACACACTCTCACTGTCACACTCTCTATAACACACTCTCACTGTCACACTCTCTATAACACCCCCTCACTGTCACACTCTCTATAACACCCCCTCACTGTCACTTCTCTATAACACCCCCTCACTGTCACACTCTCTATAACACACTCTCACTGTCACACTCTCTATAACACACTCTCACTGTCACACTCTCTATAACACCCCCTCACTGTCACACTCTCTATAACACACTCTCACTGTCACACTCTCTATAACACCCCCTCACTGTCACACTCTCTATAACACCCCCTCACTGTCACACTCTCTATAACACACTCTCACTGTCACACTCTCTATAACACCCCCTCACTGTCACACTCTCTATAACACACTCTCACTGTCACACTCTCTATAACACCCCCTCACTGTCACACTCTCTATAACACCCCCTCACTGTCACACTCTCTATAACACCCCTCACTGTCACACTCTCTATAACACACTCTCACTGTCACACTCTCTATAACACACTCTCACTGTCACACTCTCTATAACACACTCTCACTGTCACACTCTCTATAACACCCTCTCACTGTCACACTCTCTATAACACACTCTCACTGTCACACTCTCTATAACACACTCTCACTGTCACACTCTCTATAACACCTCTCACTGTCACACTCTCTATAACACCCTCTCACTGTCACACTCTCTATAACACACTCTCACTGTCACACTCTCTATAACACACTCTCACTGTCACACTCTCTATAACACACTCTCACTGTCACACTCTCTATAACACCCCCTCACTGTCACACTCTCTATAACACACTCTCACTGTCACACTCTCTATAACACCCCCTCACTGTCACACTCTCTATAACACCCCCTCACTGTCACACTCTCTATAACACACTCTCACTGTCACACTCTCTATAACACCCCCTCACTATCACACTCTCTATAACACCCCCTCACTGTCACACTCTCTATAACACCCCCTCACTGTCACACTCTCTATAACACACTCTCACTGTCACACTCTCTATAACACCCCCTCACTGTCACACTCTCTATAACACCCCCTCACTGTCACACTCTCTATAACACACTCTCACTGTCACACTCTCTATAACACCCCCTCACTGTCACACTCTCTATAACACCCCCTCACTGTCACACTCTCTATAACACACTCTCACTGTCACACTCTCTATAACACACTCTCACTGTCACACTCTCTAACACCCCCTCACTGTCACACTCTCTATAACATCCCCTCACTGTCACACTCTCTATAACATCCCCTCACTGTCACACTCTCTATAACACACCCTCACTGTCACACTCTCTATAACACACTCTCACTGTCACACTCTCTATAACATCCCCTCACTGTCACACTCTCTATAACATCCCCTCACTGTCACACTCTCTATAACACCCCCTCACTGTCACACTCTCTATAACACACTCTCACTGTCACACTCTCTATAACATCCCCTCACTGTCACACTCTCTATAACATCCCCTCACTGTCACACTCTCTATAACATCCCCTCACTGTCACACTCTCTATAACATCCCCTCACTGTCACACTCTCTATAACACACCCTCACTGTCACACTCTCTATAACACACCCTCACTGTCACACTCTCTATAACACACTCTCACTGTCACACTCTCTATAACACACTCTCACTGTCACACTCTCTATAACACCCCCTCACTGTCACACTCTCTATAACACCCCCTCACTGTCACACTCTCTATAACACACTCTCACTGTCACACTCTCTATAACACACTCTCACTGTCACACTCTCTAACACCCCCTCACTGTCACACTCTCTATAACATCCCCTCACTGTCACACTCTCTATAACACCCTCTCACTGTCACACTCTCTATAACACCCCCTCACTGTCACACTCTCTATAACACACTCTCACTGTCACACTCTCTAACACCCCCTCACTGTCACACTCTCTATAACACCCCCTCACTGTCACACTCTCTATAACATCCCCTCACTGTCACACTCTCTATAACACCCTCTCACTGTCACACTCTCTATAACACCCCCTCACTGTCACACTCTCTATAACACACTCTCACTGTCACACTCTCTATAACACCCCCTCACTATCACACTCTCTATAACACCCCCTCACTGTCACACTCTCTATAACACACTCTCACTGTCACACTCTCTATAACACCCCCTCACTGTCACACTCTCTATAACACCCCCTCACTGTCACACTCTCTATAACACACCCTCACTGTCACACTCTCTATAACACACTCTCACTGTCACACTCTCTATAACACCCCCTCACTGTCACACTCTCTATAACACCCCCTCACTGTCACACTCTCTATAACACCCCCTCACTGTCACACTCTCTATAACACACTCTCACTGTCACACTCTCTATAACACCCCCTCACTGTCACACTCTCTATAACACCCCCTCACTGTCACACTCTCTATAACACCCTCTCACTGTCACACTCTCTATAACACACTCTCACTGTCACACTCTCTATAACACCCCTCACTGTCACACTCTCTATAACACCCCCTCACTGTCACACTCTCTATAACACACTCCTCACTGTCACACTCTCTATAACACCCCCTCACTGTCACACTCTCTATAACACCCCCTCACTGTCACACTCTCTATAACACCCCCTCACTGTCACACTCTCTATAACACCCCCTCACTGTCACACTCTCTATAACACACTCTCACTGTCACACTCTCTATAACACACTCTCACTGTCACACTCTCTATAACACACTCTCACTGTCACACTCTCTATAACACCCCCTCACTGTCACACTCTCTATAACACCCCCTCACTGTCACACTCTCTATAACACCCCCTCACTATCACACTCTCTATAACACACTCTCACTGTCACACTCTCTATAACACCCCCTCACTGTCACACTCTCTATAACACACTCTCTATAACACACTCTCACTGTCACACTCTCTATAACACACTCTCTATAACACACTCTCACTGTCACACTCTCTATAACACCCCCTCACTGTCACACTCTCTATAACACCCCCTCACTGTCACACTCTCTATAACACATTCTCACTGTCACACTCTCTATAACACACTCTCACTGTCACACTCTCTATAACACACTCTCACTGTCACACTCTCTATAACACACTCTCACTGTCACACTCTCTATAACACCCCCTCACTGTCACACTCTCTATAACACACTCTCACTGTCACACTCTCTATAACACCCCCTCACTGTCACACTCTCTATAACACATTCTCACTGTCACACTCTCTATAACACCCCCTCACTGTCACACTCTCTATAACACCCCCTCACTGTCACACTCTCTATAACACATTCTCACTGTCACACTCTCTATAACACCCCCTCACTGTCACACTCTCTATAACACCCCCTCACTGTCACACTCTCTATAACACCCCCTCACTGTCACACTCTCTATAACACCCCCTCACTGTCACACTCTCTATAACACCCCCTCACTGTCACACTCTCTATAACACCCCCTCACTGTCACACTCTCTACAACACACTCTCACTGTCACACTCTCTATAACACACTCTCACTGTCACACTCTCTATAACACCCCCTCACTGTCACACTCTCTATAACACATTCTCACTGTCACACTCTCTATAACACTCCCTCACTGCCTCACTCTCTACAACACACTCTCACTGTCACACTCTCTATAACACCCCCTCACTGTCACACTCTCTATAACACACTCTCACTGTCACACTCTCTATAACACCCTCTCACTGTCACACTCTCTATAACACCCCCTCACTGTCACACTCTCTATAACACCCCCTCACTGTCACACTCTCTATAACACCCCCTCACTGCCTCACTCTCTATAACACACTCTCACTGTCACACTCTCTATAACACTCCCTCACTGCCTCACTCTCTACAACACACTCTCACTGTCACACTCTCTATAACACTCCCTCACTGCCTCACTCTCTACAACACACTCTCACTGTCACACTCTCTATAACACTCCCTCACTGCCTCACTCTCTACAACACACTCTCACTGTCACACTCTCTATAACACCCCCTCACTGTCACACTCTCTATAACACCCTCTCACTGTCACACTCTCTATAACACCCCCTCACTGTCACACTCTCTATAACACCCCCTCACTGTCACACTCTCTATAACACATTCTCACTGTCACACTCTCTATAACACCCCCTCACTGTCACACTCTCTATAACACACTCTCACTGTCACACTCTCTATAACACCCCCTCACTGTCACACTCTCTATAACACACTCTCACTGTCACACTCTCTATAACACCCCCTCACTGTCACACTCTCTATAACACCCCCTCACTGTCACACTCTCTATAACACCCCCTCACTGTCACACTCTCTATAACACACTCTCACTGTCACACTCTCTATAACACCCCCTCACTGTCACACTCTCTATAACACACTCTCACTGTCACACTCTCTATAACACCCCCTCACTGTCACACTCTCTATAACACACTCTCACTGTCACACTCTCTATAACACCCCCTCACTGCCACACTCTCTATAACACCCCCTCACTGTCACACTCTCTATAACACCCCCTCACTGTCACACTCTCTATAACACCCCCTCACTGTCACACTCTCTATAACACACTCTCACTGTCACACTCTCTATAACACCCCCTCACTGTCACACTCTCTATAACACACTCTCACTGTCACACTCTCTATAACACCCCCTCACTGTCACACTCTCTATAACACACTCTCACTGTCACACTCTCTATAACACCCCCTCACTGTCACACTCTCTATAACACCCCCTCACTGTCACACTCTCTATAACACCCCCTCACTGTCACACTCTCTATAACACACTCTCACTGTCACACTCTCTATAACACCCCCTCACTGTCACACTCTCTATAACACCCCCTCACTGTCACACTCTCTATAACACCCCCTCACTGTCACACTCTCTATAACACACTCTCACTGTCACACTCTCTATAACACCCCCTCACTGTCACACTCTCTATAACACCCTCTCACTGTCACACTCTCTATAACACACTCTCACTGTCACACTCTCTATAACACCCCCTCACTGTCACACTCTCTATAACACCCCCTCACTGTCACACTCTCTATAACACCCCCTCACTGTCACACTCTCTATAACACCCCCTCACTGTCACACTCTCTATAACACATTCTCACTGTCACACTCTCTATAACACCCCCTCACTGTCACACTCTCTATAACACCCCCTCACTGTCACACTCTCTATAACACACTCTCACTGTCACACTCTCTATAACACCCCCTCACTGTCACACTCTCTATAACACCCCCTCACTGTCACACTCTCTATAACACACTCTCACTGTCACACTCTCTATAACACCCCCTCACTGTCACACTCTCTATAACACCCCCTCACTGTCACACTCTCTATAACACACTCTCACTGTCACACTCTCTATAACACCCCCTCACTGTCACACTCTCTATAACACCCCCTCACTGTCACACTCTCTATAACACCCCCTCACTGTCACACTCTCTATAACACCCCCCTCACTGTCACACTCTCTATAACACACTCTCACTGTCACACTCTCTATAACACCCCCTCACTGTCACACTCTCTATAACACCCCCTCACTGTCACACTCTCTATAACACCCCCTCACTGTCACACTCTCTATAACACCCCCTCACTGTCACACTCTCTATAACACCCCCTCACTGTCACACTCTCTATAACACACTCTCACTGTCACACTCTCTATAACACACTCTCACTGTCACACTCTCTATAACACCCCCTCACTATCACACTCTCTATAACACCCCCTCACTGTCACACTCTCTAAAACACCCCCTCACTGTCACACTCTCTATAAGACCCCCTCACTGTCACACTCTCTATAACACCCCCTCACTGTCACACTCTCTATAACACCCCCTCACTGTCACACTCTCTATAACACCCCCTCACTGTCACACTCTCTATAACACCCCCTCACTGTCACACTCTCTATAACACACTCTCACTGTCACACTCTCTATAACACCCCCTCACTGTCACACTCTCTATAACACCCCCTCACTGTCACACTCTCTATAACACACTCTCACTGTCACACTCTCTATAACACACCCTCACTGTCACACTCTCTATAACACCCCCTCACTGTCACACTCTCTATAACACCCCCTCACTGTCACACTCTCTATAACACCCCCTCACTGTCACACTCTCTATAACACCCCCTCACTGTCACACTCTCTATAACACCCTCTCACTGTCACACTCTCTATAACACCCCCTCACTGTCACACTCTCTATAACACCCCCTCACTGTCACACTCTCTATAACACACTCTCACTGTCACACTCTCTATAACACCCCCTCACTGTCACACTCTCTATAACACCCCCTCACTGTCACACTCTCTATAACACCCCCTCACTGTCACACTCTCTATAACACCCCCTCACTGTCACACTCTCTATAACACCCCCTCACTGTCACACTCTCTATAACACACTCTCACTGTCACACTCTCTATAACACACTCTCACTGTCACACTCTCTATAACACCCCCTCACTGTCACACTCTCTATAACACACTCTCACTGTCACACTCTCTATAACACACTCTCACTGTCACACTCTCTATAACACCCCCTCACTGTCACACTCTCTATAACACCCCCTCACTGTCACACTCTCTATAACACACTCTCACTGTCACACTCTCTATAACACCCCCTCACTGTCACACTCTCTATAACACACTCTCACTGTCACACTCTCTATAACACACTCTCACTGTCACACTCTCTATAACACCCCCTCACTGTCACACTCTCTATAACACACTCTCACTGTCACACTCTCTATAACACCCCCTCACTGTCACACTCTCTATAACACCCCCTCACTGTCACACTCTCTATAACACACTCTCACTGTCACACTCTCTATAACACCCCCTCACTGTCACACTCTCTATAACACTCTCTCACTGTCACACTCTCTATAACACCCCCTCACTGTCACACTCTCTATAACACTCTCTCACTGTCACACTCTCTATAACACCCCCTCACTGTCACACTCTCTATAACACCCCCTCACTGTCACACTCTCTATAACACCCCCTCACTGTCACACTCTCTATAACACCCCCTCACTGTCACACTCTCTATAACACACTCTCACTGTCACACTCTCTATAACACCCCCTCACTGTCACACTCTCTATAACACACTCTCACTGTCACACTCTCTATAACACCCCCTCACTGTCACACTCTCTATAACACACTCTCACTGTCACACTCTCTATAACACACTCTCACTGTCACACTCTCTATAACACCCCCTCACTGTCACACTCTCTATAACACCCCCTCACTGTCACACTCTCTATAACACACTCTCACTGTCACACTCTCTATAACACCCCCTCACTGTCACACTCTCTATAACACCCCCTCACTGTCACACTCTCTATAACACACTCTCACTGTCACACTCTCTATAACACCCCCTCACTGTCACACTCTCTATAACACACTCTCACTGTCACACTCTCTATAACACACTCTCACTGTCACACTCTCTATAACACCCCCTCACTGTCACACTCTCTATAACACCCCCTCACTGTCACACTCTCTATAACACACTCTCACTGTCACACTCTCTATAACACACTCTCACTGTCACACTCTCTATAACACACTCTCACTGTCACACTCTCTATAACACACTCTCACTGTCACACTCTCTATAACACACTCTCACTGTCACACTCTCTATAACACACTCTCACTGTCACACTCTCTATAACACACTCTCACTGTCACACTCTCTATAACACCCCCTCACTGTCACACTCTCTATAACACCCCCTCACTGTCACACTCTCTATAACACACTCTCACTGTCACACTCTCTATAACACACTCTCACTGTCACACTCTCTATAACACCCCCTCACTGTCACACTCTCTATAACACCCCCTCACTGTCACACTCTCTATAACACCCCCTCACTGTCACACTCTCTATAACACCCCCTCACTGTCACACTCTCTATAACACACTCTCACTGTCACACTCTCTATAACACACTCTCACTGTCACACTCTCTATAACACACTCTCACTGTCACACTCTCTATAACACACTCTCACTGTCACACTCTCTATAACACACTCTCACTGTCACACTCTCTATAACACACTCTCACTGTCACACTCTCTATAACACACTCTCACTGTCACACTCTCTATAACACACTCTCACTGTCACACTCTCTATAACACACTCTCACTGTCACACTCTCTATAACACCCCCTCACTGTCACACTCTCTATAACACACTCTCACTGTCACACTCTCTATAACACACTCTCACTGTCACACTCTCTATAACACACTCTCACTGTCACACTCTCTATAACACACTCTCACTGTCACACTCTCTATAACACCCCCTCACTGTCACACTCTCTATAACACCCCCTCACTGTCACACTCTCTATAACACACTCTCACTGTCACACTCTCTATAACACCCCCTCACTGTCACACTCTCTATAACACCCCCTCACTGTCACACTCTCTATAACACTCCCTCACCGTCACACTCTCTATAACACCCCCTCACCGTCACACTCTCTATAACACTCCCTCACCGTCACACTCTCTATAACACTCCCTCACCGTCACACTCTCTATAACACACCCTCACTGTCACACTCTCTATAACACCCCCTCACTGTCACACTCTCTATAACACACTCTCACTGTCACACTCTCTATAACACACTCTCACTGTCACACTCTCTATAACACACCCTCACTGTCACACTCTCTATAACACCCCCTCACTGTCACACTCTCTATAACACACTCTCACTGTCACACTCTCTATAACACACTCTCACTGTCACACTCTCTATAACACCCCCTCACTGTCACACTCTCTATAACACCCCCTCACTGTCACACTCTCTGTAACACACTCTCACTGTCACACTCTCTATAACACCCCCTCACTGTCACACTCTCTATAACACACTCTCACTGTCACACTCTCTATAACACACTCTCACTGTCACACTCTCTATAACACACTCTCACTGTCACACTCTCTATAACACCCCCTCACTGTCACACTCTCTATAACACCCCCTCACTGTCACACTCTCTATAACACCCCCTCACTGTCACACTCTCTATAACACACTCTCACTGTCACACGCTCTATAACACACTCTCACTGTCACACTCTCTATAACACACTCTCACTGTCACACTCTCTATAACACCCCCTCACTGTCACACTCTCTATAACACACCCTCACTGTCACACTCTCTATAACACCCCCTCACTGTCACACTCTCTATAACACACTCTCACTGTCACACTCTCTATAACACCCCCTCACTGTCACACTCTCTATAACACCCCCTCACTGTCACACTCTCTGTAACACACTCTCACTGTCACACTCTCTATAACACCCCCTCACTGTCACACTCTCTATAACACCCCCTCACTGTCACACTCTCTATAACACTCCCTCACCGTCACACTATCACACATGGAGATAAGACATTACCCATTGTCTGATGGTCTCTCCAGAGAGAGTTGCCCAGTGGTTCTATTTTGGGCACTTGTCATGGGATATAGTGCAATAAAATTATGATAATACAATTCGGCTGTAATGGAAGGAATAAGTTCAATATTATTGGAAACTCAATTACTGTGACCATTTTTGCTGGAAGCTACACTTCCTTCAGAAGATCTGCTTCTGAAACTTATTAAAACTGACCATTTTATTGAAAATGTATTTAGCCACCATTGTTTGTCTGTAATTTAGTCCGGGGTGGCTTTCGCCCTGGCTCTGGTTCACATCCTTATTAACAAGTCCAATGAAATTAAATCCTGAATGTTTTCTGTGGTTTAGATTGAGGATGTCTGTCATTCGCTGGCCACATTGTGTATTTGTAAAGCTGCCCCCCATCATTGGACACGACTGCTTGCTGCTGTCCCGGCCCAAAGCTCTGGAATCCTCTCCTTTAGATCAGTGCTGGCTCTGTCCGGTCCTTTCCTCCAACGGGATTTTTCGGTCCCGCTGCAGGTGACCCGCACCGTCCCCCCCCCGCCCCCCCCCCTCCCGCATTTTATCAGGCAATGCGGCTAGTGAGCAACAGAAGTGGCCATTGACTTCGGCAGGACTGGAAAATCCCGCCAGTGGCCAACAGTGAGCCACTTCCACTGCCAGACAACCCGCCATTGGGAGGGGGAGAGAGGGGTGCAGGGGGTGGGGGGGAGGGGGGGAGTGGGTCAGGATTGTGACCCACTCCCCTATTGCCTCCTCCTGTTGTCCAGCATCAAATTGACGATGCCAATTGCTCTTGTGAAGCACTTTGCTAAGTTTCATAATGTTAGACACTATACGAATGCAAGTTGTTGTTGTTCCTGTCACTAGAGGTGAATGGGACTGCAATTCCGGTTGGATCTCTGTCTGGCACTGTCACCCAGAGATGCATTGACCGCTTCTGGGACTGGGAGAGTTGGGGAAGCTCATCCATGATTCCTGCTCCTGGTTGCTCTCCCTATCGCAACGTGGATGGCTGGCAGTTGACTGATGGCAGGATCAGCTGTTGTGCTGGCTGTGGTTCATAAGTTCATAAAATGTAGGAGCAAAATTATGCCATTTGGCCCATCGAGTCCGCTCCGCCATTCGATCATGGCTGATATGCTCCTCATCCCCATTTTCCTGCCTTCTCCCCATAACCCTTCAACCCATTACCAATTAAAAATCTGTCTAACTCCTCCTTAAATTTACTCACTCTCCCAGCATCCACCGCACTTTGGGGTAGCGAATTCCACAGAATCACAACCCTTTGGGAGAAGTAGTTTCTCCTCAACTCTGTTTAAAATTTGCTACCCCTTATCCTAAGACTATGACCTCTCGTCGCAGAATGCCCCACCAGAGGAAGCATCCACTCCATGTCTATTTTATCCAGACCTTTCATCATCTTGTATACCTCAATTTGATCTCCCCTCATTCTTCTAACTTCCAGAGAGTATCGGCCTAAACTGTTCAATTTCTCTTCATACGACAAACCCCTCATCTCTGGAATCACAAACCCCTCATCTCTGGAATCTGGCTGGTACTCAATGTCAAGGCTGACAGGTGGAGAATGATCCATTGGATAAGGTCTTTAATGGTGGGGGTGTGCCAGTCATCGAGAAGGGGAGGAAATTGGAACAAAATTGGGTGGCACGGTAGCACAGTGGTTAGCACTGCTGCTTCACAGCTCCAGGGACCTGGGTTCGATTCCCGGCTTGGGTCACTGTCTGTGTGGAGTTTGCACATTCTCCTCCTGTCTGCGTGGGTTTCCTCCGGGTGCTCCGGTTTCCTCCCACAGTCCAAAGATGTGCGGGTTAGGTTGATTGGCCATGCTAACATTGCCCCTTAGTGTCCTGAGATGTGTAGGTGAGAGGGATTAGTGGGTAAATATGCCGGGATATGGGGGTAGGGCCTGGGTGGGATTGTGGTCGGTGCAGGCTCGATGGGCCGAATGGCCTCCTTCTGCACTGTGGGATTTCTATGATTCTATGAAAGAAATGAGCGGAATTCGAACAACTCCTGTTGCTTCTGAGAAGACATTTACATCAGACCAGCAGGAGGACATTCAGCCTCTTAAGCCTGTTCCCCCATTCTATTCAAACACGGCTGATCCGTATCTTAACTTCATTTACTGACCTTGGTTTGGTAATCTTCCCTAGAAAATATCTATCGATCTCAGATAACCCCCAAGACTCACGTGGGGAATCCCTAATTGACCTCCGTGTGGGACTCATGGAATACGAGTTCCCGTGGTAAAGGCGATTGCCTAATCAGGTGGAACTCGTATCCTAGGCCATTGATAAAGCAGGCCCCTGAGCAGGGCCAGTGTTCTAGCCTCCCAGCTGGGGCTCAAGTACATGAACCACAGGGTTGCAGTTTAACTTTTGCTTTGATGAATAAACATCATTCCTTTCCTGTTGGTTTCTTGAGCTATTATATAGAATCATAGAATCCCTACAGTACAGAAGGAGGCCATTTGGCCCATCAAGTCTGCACCAAGATAGAGCATCTTACCCAGACCCTATCCCCATAACTGCACTAATCCCCCTAACCTACACATCTTGGGACACTAAGGGGCAATATACCTTGGCCAATCCACCTAACCTGCACATCTTTAGACTGTGGGGGGAAACCCACGCAGACACGGGGAGAATGTGCAAACCCCCACAGACAGTCACCCAAGGCCGGAATAGAACCCAGGTCCCTGGCGCTGTGAGGCAGCAGTGCTGACCACTGTGCCACCATGTCGCCCTGTGCCACCGTAACACCCCCACCCCCCCCCCACCCCCCACCCTCACCAGCCTCGACAGTTTCTTGTGGGAGAGAGTTCCAGATTTCCACTCCTCTTTGGGTGAAGACGCGTTCCCTGACATCACCCTGCGATAGCCTGCATTTATTCTCGCAGTTACAGATCCTGTGGTTCTGCACTCTCTCCCCACCAGAGGAAATAGTTTTTTCTTTAATCAAGTCCTTTCATCAGCTTAAAGACCTCAATTAGATCACCCCCTTAATCTTCCGTTTCAATGGCAGCGCACAGCGGGGACACCCGTCAGGGAGACAGCAGCGGGAAAGGAATCTCAAAAACAATAACAAAGCGTTCAGTCCTGAAGGAGGAGACTCGATGAGCAAAGATAAATCTCATCCAGTAAATCTTGCTGAGTAGTCACTGTCTTTTCACAATGCCGTCTTAAGAATAATTGGCATATCTGAAGAGGTTATTGCTGGAAGATTCCATGAGATTTACAGCAAGGTATTAATATTCAGCAGCAAAGGAGGTTTTCCTGAATCTACCAGCCTCTCCTGTCCTGTACAGAGTCCAATCTCTCAGTCGGTCTTTGCTTTGCCTGCCTACGTTATCTTTTTTTTTAATAGAAACCCTACAGTACAGAAAGAGGCCATTCGGCCCATCGAGTCTGCACCGACCACAATCCCACCCAGGCCCTACCCCCATATCCCTACATATTCTACCCGCTAATCCCTCTAATCTACGCATCCCAGGACACTAAGGGGCAATTTTAACATGGCCAATCAACCTAACCCGCACATTTTTGGACTGTGGGAGGAAACCGGAGCACCCGGAGGAAACCCACGCAGACACGAGGAGAATGTGCAAACTCCACACAGACAGTGACCCAAGCCGGGAATCGAACCCAGGTCCCTGGAGCTGTGAAGCAGCAGTGCTAACCACTGTGCTACCGTGCCGCCCTTGTCCTGTCATCTCAAGCCCCACTGCCCCCTCACACCTGGCCATCTGCTTTCGCACAGTCCCGTCCCCCCACTGACTTCCACGTTCCCTTCCCTCCCTCGACTGGTCATTTAGCCTGGCAGAGACCAGCAATGGGAAGTAGCAATGACGGATTAGACAGGGACCTGGGTTCAATTCCGGCCTTGGGTCACTGTCTGTGTGGCGGTTACACATTCTCCCCGTATCTGTGTGGGTTTCCTCTGGGTGCTCCGGTTTCCTCCCACAGTCCAAATAGGTTCGGTGGATTTGCCATGCTAAATTGACCCGAGTGTCAGGGGGATTAGCAGGGTAAATGTGTGGGGTTACGGGGATAGGGCCTGGGTGGGATTGTGGTCGGTGTCGACTCGATGGGCCGAATGGCCTCCTTCTGCACTGTAGGATTCTAAGATTCAAGGTGTCATTCCAACAAGGTGCCTGCAAGAGCTATGTGTCTTTTTCTGGATGTACTTGCACTTGTACAACCCCTTTTACAAGTTCAGAACTTCCCAAAACGCTTGCCCATCAAAAGTATAGCCACTATTGTCGGAAATCAGGCAGCCAATCTACGCACAGCAAGATCTCACAAACAGCCATGCAATAAATCACCAGATCATTTGTTTTTTTTTAAGTGATGTTGGTCGAGGGATAAATATTGGGCCGGGCCACCCGGGAGAACTCCCTTACTCTGCTCCAGATAGTGGTCACGGGGTATTTTACATCTCCGCCTGAGATTACAACTTCAGAAATAATGGGGGTGAGGTCAGGGAGATGCTTGATGGGCACCAGGGGAGTGGAGTCAGGGGTCAAGGGGCAAGGACTCAGGAAAGGAATGGCAACTATCACAGAAGAATCAGATAATTAGACTGGATGAAACCAAAGACATTGATCCATGACTCCTACCAACATTCGACCACTGTGAACACATCAATTGGAGAGAGAAGAGATACATTCCCTCGAGTAGAATTTATCAGCGGAAAACAAACGTTACTTTAATTGAATCACTGGGACAAAACACAGACACACGCACAAAAGCATATGGAAACACACCCATCGACACATACACACTTCAGTCACACTACATACAGCCACACACACTCTCAAACACACTCAGACGCACACACTCACATACACACACACATACACACTCTCACACACACACTCACATACACACTCACACTCTCCCACACACACACTCACATACACACTCACACTCTCCCACACACACACTCACATACACACACTCACACACATAACTCAGAGACACACACACACACACGCTCACAGACACACTCTCACACACACACTCTCTCACACACACACACACACTCACGTACACACACACACTCACACACATAACTCAGAGACACACACACACACACGCTCACAGACACACTCTCACACACACACTCACTCTCTCACACACACACACACCCTCACATACACACACTCACACACATAACTCAGAGACACACACACACACACACGCTCACAGTCACACAGGCTGGAATGTTACCGTTTCGCCCGCCACGGGAATCGGAGTGAGTGAGGGGCGAACCATGGAAGGTTCATTGACCTCGGGCAGTGTTTTTACAGTTTCGGGATGAGTGAGGCCCTAAAATCCCACCCATGCTCTTTCACACACACACACTCACAGACACACACACTCACAGACTACACGCTCAGAGCCACTCTCACAGACACACTCACAGACACACTCACAGACACACACACTCACAGACACACACACTCACACACACACACTCACAGACACACACACTCACAGACTACACGCTCAGAGCCACTCTCACAGACACACTCACAGACACACTCACAGACACACTCACAGACACACACACTCACAGACACACACACTCACAGACACACGCTCAGAGCCACTCTCACAGACACACTCACAGACACACTCACAGACACACTCACAGACACACACTCAGAGCCACTCTCACAGACACACTCACAGACACACACTCAGAGACACTCTCACGGACACTCACACACTGACAGACACATATAAACTGACAGACATATATACACTGACAGACGCACAGTCACACACTCATTCTCTCACTCACAAACTCAATCAGACAGTGGGCAATGGGGTTCCTCAGGCCAGGCTCAATTCCATCTCCGGCGATGCAAATTCCTTTGCTCCCTTGAAAAGCCATAGTGCATCATCTCTTTCTCGTGGTGAAACAGGGCATGTCAGAGGTAAAGCTTCCTGTCATGTCCTCCACTTCTTACATTCTTAATCTAGAGATTCCCTCTGTGCTCAACGCAAATGGGAACAAGTTCATTTTTCAGCATCCTGGATGCTTGTGTCACGAATACACATGCATTTTCCACCAAAAGACGGGTTAACAGGGAGCTGTCACATCACTCATTGCCACATGAGCTGGTTACAGTTCCTTATCTGCCGCTTTGAATTAATTCCTGCTCGCCCAACCCCAGCAGGGGCCCACGGAGAAACTTCAAATCAATTCTGTCTGACATACTGAAAAAAATATGGATATTTCGTTCATTTGACATTCATTTTCACCCATTTCTGTTTCCTCTTTGAAAAGGACTGATCTGGCACTTTCTGAATTCCATTTCAACAACGTCCCTCGGCCAACATATGGTTCTTCATCGGCGGCAGTGAGACATTCGCCGCGAACGGGGTGACGAGGAATTTGGAGTCACTGAACAGCAAAAGTATCAGCCAATGGCCATGTTTCTGAAACCATTCCCTTTCATTCTTTTCTCAGAGAGATGGGCATCGGTGGCAAGGTGGGGATTTGTTGGGCATCCCCTTTACCCTTGAGAAGGTGGTGGTGAGCCGCCTTCTTGAACCACTGCAGTCCATGTGGTGCAGGGACAATGAGGGTTGAGCAACTAATGATGAAGCAATGGCTGGTACATTGTCCAGGTCAGGAAGGGGGCATGGACAGTAGAATGTAAAGGTTCAATTATCCCCTTTCTGGGGGTGCGCTGACGGAGATGTTTCGGGGGGGGAGGGGTGGCGGGGGGGGGGGGGTGGCGGTGAGGGTGTGGTATGTGCCGGTGAGGGTATGGGTGACAGTGTGATGTGTGTGGGTGAGGGTGTGGGTGAGGGAGTCTTGCGTGTGGGTGAGGGTGTGATAGGTGTGGGTGAGGGTATGAATTTAAAGTTCATTTATCAGTGTCACAAGTCGGCTTACATTAACACCGCAAAGAAGTTGCTGTGAAAATCCCCTCCGCCGCCTGTTCGGGTACGCCGAGGGAGAATTTAGCATGACCAATTGCACCCTAACCAGCACGTCTTTCAGACTGAGAGAAAACCGGGGCACCCGGAGAAAACCCACGTAGACATGGGGCGAATGTGCAAACTCCACACAGACAGTGACCCAAGCCGGAAATCGAACCTGGGTCCCTGGTGCTGTGAGGCAGCAGTGCGAACCACTGTGCCACCGTGATGGGTGAGGATGTGATGTTGTGGGTGTGGGTGAGGGTGTGATTGGTGTGCACTAGGTGGGCCCTCAGTTTGGAGCTCAGTTCCCTCGAGACTCTGAGGTAAGTGTAACATCCAGTGCCTATCTGCCATAGCGCAGCACCGCTCCTGTTACACTGAACATCATCTGCTCGGGCAGACCACCTCCAGCTCCAAGCCAAGCCAGTCTCAATGGACAGCACTGTGCTGCAGGACTCATCGACCTTCCATTCCAATGGTTCAAAGTTTGACCGGGAATGGGGTGCAAGGCGAAAGGGCGAGGGGCACTGACAAACACAAGGGGGTTCGGGCAATGTAGCAGATGGGCTGTCTGAGGGAGGTGGGGGGCTAGGGCACGGGTTCACGATGGCAGGCAGAGGGGCAAGGAGGTGGATGAAGATGATGAACAATGCAAGGCAGAGGGAAGACTGAGGGGAGGGAAGCTGGAGCCCTAGCAGGGCTGGATGAACAGCTCACTAAGCAGCGGGTCAAAGGGATATTGCATCGTTCACTGGAAGGGGATGGATGGAGACTCCAGATGCAGTGGGTAGCAGTCCAAGTGGAGCATAGGTACCTCGCCAGTGATGGGCTCCGAGAGGGGGAAGTTGAATCGAGGAGCAGACTTCCTCTTGAGGCTGCCAGTCTTCCCTCTAGGTTGCGGACATCCTGCACTGTCTGGCGAAGACAACCGGGCTGGAGCGAGTGATACGAGAGTGCTGGACTGGGGTGGGGGGACGGGGACTCACCCGCGCATAATTAATGAGGTTTCAAGTGCAGAATCTGGCATGGGATTTTGCCATTCAGAGCAATAGAGTGATCTGCCACCATACTTAGGCGGGATTTTCCAGCCGCGCTCGCCCCAATGCCGGAAAAACCCGCCCGAGGCCAACAGACCTTTGTGTGGTCCGTGTCCTGCCGCAGGCGGGATGGGAAAATTCCGCCCTTAGTCTTAAAACTGGAGAATTCTGTCCCGGGTAACCCAAAACACAGCGTCAGTTCTGAAGCAGAGAAAATGGAGGATGCAAAAGAGGCCAGCTTTGGAGGACTCCACATCACAGCTTTGGAGGAGCAGAGATGTCTCTGAGGGTTGTCAGGCTGGCCGAGAATGCAGAAGTAAGAAGGGATGAGACCGTGGAGGGCCTTGGAAACAAGAACATCAAACTCAACATCGGAACAATGAAGTTGCAGGAGACAGGAAGGCCTGGCGATTGATGATTGGTCACACTTGCTCCAGGCGGGATATCACAATACCAAGGCAGCCTATCATCTTTATTGTCCATCCTTTGACTCAAACTGCACCCCTTCCTGCTGCCTACCCATTCGCTATAAATATAGATATTTATTGGAAAGGGCTGATAAGAGTTTCAATGCTGCCAATGTAAAGCTGAACAAGGCAAGCCAAGATGAGTAAATCTTCCAGAGAGAGGTACAAGCTTCTCGTGACTCACAGGAATAAATAGCTTGTTGCAACCAAGATCGATTGCTGATAAATTTATTACTTCACAGGTAGAAAACAATAAAAAATAAGCCTCCATTCCCCCTCAATTCCACAGGTGAAACTGAGGTTCAGTAAAGTCAGCATTGGAAAACTAATCTTGACTACAGGTAGCAAAGCTTACCTAAGTATTAGTGTCCTCAGAGATACATCCTGTACCCACAATAAGCAATCACAACCTTCAAAGGAGTGAGCATGTATCACACATCGAGGAGCCGGGATGTGCTTTGTGAAGGAAAGCCAAGCCATTGGATTTGTTAAGATTACACCCGGCCTATTGTAAGGCCTGCACAGTAATTGACAGCAGAGGATACATCAGCACTGGAATAAACAGCTGCAAATCATTGCTTTGTGCTCATCAAGGTGAGAGGCTGTCAATGCAGTAGATAATGGGATCTGTTCCATTATCCGGCAGCAGTGCCAGGTTCGAACACTCCCAGGACAGGTACAGCACGGGGTTAGATACAGAGTAAAGCTCCCTCTACACTGTCCCCATCAAACACACCCAGGACAGGTACAGTATGGGGTTAGATACAGAGTAAAGCTCCCTCTACACTGTCCCCCATCAAACACTCCCAGGACAGGTACAGCATGGGGTTAGATACAGAGTAAAGCTCCCTCTACACTGTCCCCCATCAAACACTCCCAGGACAGGTACAGTACGGGGTTAGATACAGAGTAAAGCTCCCTCTACACTGTCCCCCATCAAACACTCCCAGGACAGGTACAGTACGGGGTTAGATACAGAGTAAAGCTCCCTCTACACTGTCCCCATCAAACACTCCCAGAACAGGTACAGTACGGGGTTAGATACAGAGTAAAGCTCCCTCTACACTGTCCCCCATCAAACACTCCCAGGACAGGTACAGCATGGGGTTAGATACAGAGTAAAGCTCCCTCTACACTGTCCCCATCAAACACTCCCAGAACAGGTACAGTACGGGGTTAGATACAGAGTAAAGCTCCCTCTACACTGTCCCCATCAAACACCCCCAGGACAGGTACAGCACGGGTTTAGATACAGAGTAAAGCTCCCTCTACACTGTCCCCCATCAAACACTCCCAGGACAGGTTCAGCACGGGGTTAGATACAGAGTAAAGCTCCCTCTACACTGTCTCCATCAAACACTCCCAGGACAGGTACAGCACGGGATTAGATAGAGTCATAGAGTCATAGATGTTTACAGCACGAAAACAATCCCTTTGGCCCAACTTGTCCATGCCGCCCTTTTTTTTACGATGTGGAGCTGCCGGCGTTGGACTGGGGTGGGCACAGCAAGAAGTCTCACAACCCCAGGTTAAAGTCCAACACGTTACGGTGGCACAGTGGTTAGCACTGCTGCCCCACAGCACCGGGACTCGGGTTCAATTCCGGCCTCGGGTGACTGTGCGAAGTCCGCACATTCTCCCCGTGTCTGCGTGTGTTTCCTTCGGGTGCTCCGGTTTCCTCCCACAGTCCAAAGATGTGCGTGTTAAGTGCATTGCCCATGTTAAATTGACCCTCGTGTCTGGGTGTCCAGCAGGGTAAATATGTGAGGTTATGCGGATCGGGCCTGGGTGGGATTGTGGTTGGTGCAGATTCGATGGGCCGAACGGCCTCCTTCTGCACTGTAGGGATTCTATGAGATTTATTTTGAATCACAAGCTTTCGGAGTGCTGCTCCTTCACCAGGTGAGTCTGTGGAGATGCTGGCGTTGGACTGGGGTGGGCACAGTAAGAAGTCTCACAACACCTGGTTAAAGTCCAGCAGGTTTATTTGGTATCACGAGCTTTTGGAGCACTGCTCAGACTCAGATGAGTCTTTTTTTTAAACAACTAAGCTAGTCTCAATTGCCCGTGTTTGGCCCATATCCCTCTATACCCATCTTACCCACGTAACTGTCTAAATGCCTTTTAAAAGACAAAATTGTACCCGAAAGAGAAAATGCTGGAAAATCTCAGCAGGTCTGGCAGCATCTGTAAGGAGAGAAAAGAGCTGACGTTTCGAGTCCAGACGACCCTTTGTCAAAGCATCCGGCAGTAATTTGCAGCCCACTGGCCTTACTGATCGAGATCCCATTGCAATCCTAGATAACCTGCTTCCCTGTCCACTATGCCACCAATCTTGGTGTCATCGGCAATAATTTCCAGCATCCGCAGTAATTTGCTTTGAAAATTGCACCCGCTTCTACTACTGCCTCTGGCAGCTCGTTCCAGACACTCACCACCTTTTGTATCTCTCCTCTCTCACCTTAAACCTAAGCCCTCTAGTTCTAGACTCCCTTACTTTTGGGAAAAGATATTGACTATCCAGCTGATCTATGCCCCTCATTATTTTATAGGCCTTTATAAAATCACCTCTAAGCCTCCTACGCTCCAGGGAATAAAGTCCCAGTCTATCCAGCCGTTCCTTATAACTCAAACCATCAAGTTCCAGTAGCATCCTAGTAAATCTTTTCTGCACTCTTTCTAGTTTAATAATATCCTTTCTATAATAGGGTGACCAGAATTGCGCACATTATTCCAAGTGTGGCCTTACCAATGTCTTGTACAACTTCAACAAGATGCCCCAACTCCTGTATTCAGTGTTCTGACCAATGAAACCAAGCATGCCGAATGCCTTCTTCACCACTCTGTCCACCTGTGACTCCACTTTCAAGGAGCTATGAACATGTACCCCTAGATCTCTTTGTTCTGTAACTCTCCCCAATGCCCTACCATTAACTGAGTAAGTCCTGCCCTGGTTCAATCTACCAAAATGCATCACCTCACATTTGTCTAAATTAAATTCCATCTGCCATTCGTCAGCCCACTGGCCCAAATGATCAAGATCCTGTTGCAATCCTAGATAACCTTCTTTACTGTCCAGTATGCCACCAATCTTGGTGTCATCTGCAAAGTTACTAACCATGCCTCCTAAATTCTCATCGAGATCATTAATATAGAATAACAGAGTAAAGTTCCCTCGAAAACGAATGGCCAAACTCAAGTAGCTCAGGCCCCTAATAGATTAAATTTTAATCACATTGATCTGGGCTGGATTATAATTCAGATTCATGTCTCTCAAAATATACATGTATATACCTAAGCACACACACGTCTATATATATATATATTCCAGTCTGTAACTCATTCCCAGGTACGTGCTAAGGTCACTTTTCTATGTTGCGTGATTCCTTCACTCGTCTGTAAGATGCAGGGAGCTCCCTCGACTGTTTTGCACTTAAATTGTACAAATAATTAAAACTAATTGACATCAGATTATCTGTGTCAGAAGAGCTAACCGACAGGGGCACAGTACAAATCAGGAGCAGAGCTAACACAGCAAACGTGTGTAATTACTAGAATCGAACAGCAAGCGCCAGAAAATAATTAATCCAGTAAATGCCAGGGCAGTGTGAGTTCGATCCAGCTACCGTGCCTCGTCATTAATTCCATCAAGCACAAACTTTATGAAGCACCTGCTCAGTACCTGGACGGGTGTCCGCTCTGACTCGGAGATTAGGCTGAGGAGTGCTCCTCCACTAACTTGGAAGTATTGTGGACCTTGAGAAGGAAAGTGATAGACTTCAACAGGACATGGACAGGCTGGTGGATTGGTGGATATATGGCAGATGAAATGGAACGCAGAAAAGTGTGAAGGGTTACATTTTTAAAGGAGGAATGATCCAAGACAATGCAACATTGAGGGTCCAATTCACCAACTTTTACAGATGCACCACAGAAAGCATTCTTTCTGGTTGTATCACAGCTTGGTTTGGCTCCTGCTCAGACCAAAACCGCAAGGAACTACAAATGGTTGTGAACGAACCCAATCCATCACACAAACCAGCCTCCCATCCATTGACTCTGTCTACGCTTCCCACTGCCTCTGAAATGCAGCCAGCATAATCAAGGACCGCATGCACCCCGGACATTCTCTCTTCCATCTTTTTGATACAAGAAGTCAAGTATCAACTAACTCAAGCACGACTTTTTCCCTGCTGCCATCAGGATTTTGAATGGACCTACCATATATTAAGTTGTTCTTTCTCTATCACCCTAGCTATGACTGTGACACTACATTCTGCACCTTCTCCTTTCCTTCTCTATGTATGGTATGCGTTGTCTGTATGTCGTGCAAGAAATAAGACTTCTCACTGTATACCAATAGATGTGACAATAATAAATCAAATCAAATTAAAACCAATTCGAGAGGGGGTGCAGGAGCAGAGTATTACTGAGAGTATAAGTGTACAAATCCTTGAAGGTGGCAGGGCAGGTTGAGAAAGCGGTTAGTAAGGAGTACAGAAGCTAAGCTTCAGTAATAGAGGCATAGATAACAATGGTGAAGCTTTATAAATCACAAGTTCAGCCTCACCACGAGCCCTGTGTCCAGCTCTGGAAGGGTTCGAAGGCAATGGAGAAAGTGCAGAGAAGATTGATCAGAATGTTCCGGGGGATGAGGGGCTTCAGCTGCCTGGGCAGATTGTAAAGTTGGAGCTGTTCACCTTGGAGAAGAGAAGGTTGGGAAGAGATTTGATGGTGGTTTTCAAAAGCAAGAGGGGTCTCAAAACGGAGAAGGACCAAGAACCAGAAGACACAATTTAAGAGAATTGACAAAAAAAATCAGTGACGAGACGGGGGAACGATTTTTCACACAGCGAGTGGTTAGGATCTGGAATGCACTGTCTGAGAGTGTGGTGGAGACTGATTCACACAGCGAGTGGTTAGGATCTGGAACGTACTGTCTGAGAGTGTGATGGAGACAGATTCACACAGTGAGTGGTTAGGATCTGGAATGCACTGTCTGAGAGTGTGGTGGAGACAGATTCACACAGCCAGTGGTTAGGATCTGGAATGCACTGTCTGAGAGTGTGATGGAGACAGATTCACACAGTGAGTGGTTAGGATCTGGAATGCACTGTCTGAGAGTGTGGTGGAGACAGATTCACACAGTGAGTGGTTAGGATCTGGAATGCACTGTCTGAGAGTGTGGTGGAGACAGATTCACACAGTGAGTGGTTAGGATCTGGAATGCACTGTCTGAGAGTGTGGTGGAGACAGATTCAATCAATGGCTTTCAAAGTGACTGCTCTTTCTTGATGCTGAAACCCCGATCAGGGGCCTTTGAACAAGGGGTGCACCGGTGTCCCGGAACCCTGCAAGGAGCTGCAACATGGTTTGCTCCCTGCACAATGACTGCCCGCCTCCTGATAAGTGGAAATCAGTGGCATTGGGATAAGGCCTTTGATTGAGCAGAAATTGCTGTGTGTAAAATTGGCTACACCTACGTCACTGGCTGTGAAGTGCTTTGGGACGTCTTAAAAATTTGAAAGGCTCTACATATGTTTTTTATTTAATTTTACTCTCTTGCCTTATGCCCAGTTCCGAAGGCACCCACTCTTCATTGAGTGAGGTTCAAAGGTTGCAATCACTCCACTCCCCATATCTTTTGACTGAGCTGCCTTGACATTGGTTCTTGCAAGATATCCAACCATGGATGGCAACACTCGCCCCACCCTGCATTCCCCTGGTACACGCACAGGCTGGAATTCTTCTGTCCTACTATGACAGAACCCGCCGAGGGGAATGTGGTGGCCCAGCCAAAACTCCATTGACTTTCAGCGGGATCAGATGGTCCCAGTGGTGGGCGGGTTAAAAAATCCCACCCACAGTTTCTTATAGGGTTTAAAGTTTGAGTTTATTTATTAGTGTCACAAGTAGGCTTATATTAACACTGCAATGAAGTTACTGTGAAAATTCCCCAGTCGCCACACTCCGGCGCCTGTTCGGGTACACTGAGGGAGAATTTAGCGTGGCCAATCCACCCTAACCAGCACGTCTTACAGACTGTGGGAGGAAACCGGAGCACCCAGAGAAAACCCACACAGATATGGGGAGCAAGTGCAAACTCCACACAGACAGTCATCCAAGCCGGGAATCAAACCTGGGACCCTGACGCTGTGAGGTAGCAGTGCTAACCACTGTGCCACCGTGCTGCCCCGTCACTGGATCATGACTGGGGATAGAAGTCCATGTTTATTTTCCATTCCCCCACATTCCTCCCCATCCCCACTGCCCCCCCCGCACCCCCCGCACCTCCCCCCCCCCCCCCCCCCCCCCACCCTCCGCCCTCCCACAACCTCCATTCTCATTTTTGTATCTTACTAAAGCACTCTGGGACAGCAGTCTGAAGGCTAGCTCCATCTCGAGGCCTGTGAAATAAGACTGCGGTTCTGCTGCGGCCCTGCTAATAGCCATCTTTAATTTGTGCCATGCTGGCGGCCATTTTGGGCTCTCCTCAGGGGGGCAATTGGACGTCGATCACTAAATTGGTCCTTTTCTTCCCCGCTATTGAATTCTGTTCAATCTCAGTTAAGTGTCTGTCATCACTCTGCAATTGTCT
>NW_027593834.1:0-26204 GCF_964213995.1 Mustelus asterias | reverse complement strand
CTCTGTATCTAACCCCGTGCTGTATCTGTCCTGGGAGTGTTTGATGGGGGGACAGTGTAGAGGGAGCTTTACTCTGTATCTAACCCCGTGCTGTACCTGTCCTGGGAGTGTTTGATGGGGGCAGTGTAGAGGGAGCTTTACTCTGTATCTAACCCCGTGCTGTATCTGTCCTGGGAGTGTTTGATGGGGGACAGTGTAGAGGGAGCTTTACTCTGTATCTATCCCCGTGCTGTACCTGTCCTGGGACTGTTTGATGGGGGACAGTGTGGAGGGAGCTTTACTCTGTATCTAACCCCGTGCTGTATCTGTCCTGGGAGTGTTTGATGGGGGACAGTGTAGAGGGAGCTTTACTCTGTATCTAACCCCGTGCTGTACCTGTCCTGGGAGTGTTTGATGGGGGCAGTGTAGAGGGAGCTTTACTCTGTATCTAACCCCGTGCTGTACCTGTCCTGGGAGTGTTTGATGGGGGCAGTGTAGAGGGAGCTTTACTCTGTATCTAACCCCGTGCTGTACCTGTCCTGGGAGTGTTTGATGGGGGACAGTGTAGAGGGAGCTTTACTCTGTATCTAACCCCATGCTGTACCTGTCCTGGGAGTGTTTGATGGGGACAGTGTAGAGGGAGCTTTACTCTGTATTTAACCCCGTGCTGTACCTGTCCTGGGAGTGTTTGGTGGGGGACAGTATAGAGGGTGCTTATACAGGGCCTTGGTGAGGCCACACTGAGAATATTGTGTGCAGTTTTGTCTCCTTTTCTGGGGAAGGATGTTCTTGCTCTCGAGGGAGTGCAGCGAAGGTTTACCAGGCTGATTCCAGGGATGGCGGGACTGATGTTTGAGGAGAGATTAGAACCATAGAAAATTACAGCTCAGAAACAGGCCTTTTGGCCCTTCTTGTCTGTGCCGAACCATTTTATGCCGAATCCCACTGACCTGCACTTGGACCATATCCCTCCACACCCCCTCTCATCCATGAACCCATCCAAGTTTTTCTTAAATGTTAAAAGCATTTACCACTTTATCCGGCAGCTCATTCCACACTCCCACCACTCTCTGTGTGAAGAAGCCCCCCCTAATATTCCCTTTAAACTTTTCTCCTTTCACCCTTAACCCATGCCCTCTGGTTTTTTTCTCCCCTAGCCTCAGCGGAAAAAGCCTGCTTGCATTCACTCTATCTGTACCCATCAAAATCTCATACACCTCCATCAAATCTCCCCTCAATCTTCTACGCTCCAGGGAATAAAGTCCCAACCTATTCAATCTCTCTCTGTAACTCAGCTTCTCAGTCCCGGCAACATCCTTGGGTGGCACGGTAGCACAGTGGTTAGCACTGCTGCTTCACAGCTCCAGGGACCCGGGTTCGATTCCCGGCTCGGGTCACTGTCTGTGTGGAGTTTGCACATTCTCCTCGTGTCTGCGTGGGTTTCCCTCCGGGTGCTCCGGTTTCCTCCCACAGGCCAAAGATGTGCGGGTTAGGTTGATTGGCCAGGTTAAAAATTGCCCCTTAGAGTCCTGAGATGCGTAGGTTAGAGGGATTAGCGGGTAAAATATGTGGGGGTAGGGCCTGGGTGGGATTGTGGTCGGTGCAGACTCGATGGGCCGAATGGCCTCCTTCTGCACTGTAGGGTTTCTATGATTCTATGAATCTATGAAACCTTCTCTGCACTCTTTCAACCTTATTTACATCCTTCCTCTAACTAGGTGACCAAAACTGTACACAATACTCCAAATTCGGCCTCACCAATGCCTTATATAACCTTGATGTGGAGATGCCGGCGTTGGACTGGGGTAAACACAGTAAGAAGTTTAACAACACAAGGTTAAAGTCCAACAGGTTTATTTGGTAGCAAAAGCCACACAAGCTTTCGAGGCTCTGAGCCCCTTCTTCAGGTGAGTGGGAATTCTGTTCACAAACAGAACTTATAAGACACAGACTCAATTTACATGAATAATGGTTGGAATGCGAATACTTACAACTAATCCAGTCTTTAAGAAACAAAACAATGGGAGTGGAGAGAGCATCAAGACAGGCTAAAAAGATGTGTATTGTCTCCAGACAAGACAGCCAGTGAAACTCTGCAGGTCCACGCAACTGTGGGAGTTACAAATAGTGTGACATAAATTCTGATTCTAGGATCGCATGATAAAGACTCAGGAGGAAAAAAGCAGAAATATTTATGTGAAATAGTGTGACATAAACCCAATATCCCGGTTGAGGCCGTCCTTGTGTGTGCGGAACCTGGCTATCAGTTTCTGCTCCGCGACTCTGCGCTGTCGTGTGTCGCGAAGGCCGCCTTGGAGAACGCTTACCCGAATATCAGAGGCCGAATGCCCGTGACCGCTGAAGTGCTCCCCAACAGGAAGAGAACAGTCTTGCCTGGTGATTGTCGAGCGGGATATTGGGTTTATGTCACACTATTTCACATAAATATTTCTGCTTTTTTCCTCCTGAGTCTTTATCATGCGATCCTAGAATCAGAATTTATGTCACACTATTTGTAACTCCCACAGTTGCGTGGACCTGCAGAGTTTCACTGGCTGTCTTGTCTGGAGACAATACACATCTTTTTAGCCTGTCTTGATGCTCTCTCCACTCCCATTGTTTTGTTTCTTAAAGACTGGATTAGTTGTAAGTATTCGCATTCCAACCATTATTCATGTAAATTGAGTCTGTGTCTTATAAGTTCTGTTTGTGAACAGAATTCCCACTCACCTGAAGAAGGGGCTCAGAGCCTCGAAAGCTTGTGTGGCTTTTGCTACCAAATAAACCTGTTGGACTTTAACCTGGTGTTGTTAAACTTCTTATTATATAACCTTACCATAACACTCCAGCTTTTATACTCGATGCTCCGATTTATAAAGGCCAATGTACCAACGGCACTCTTTACGACCCTATCCACCTGTGACGTCACTTTTAGGGAATTCTGTACCTGTATTCCCAGATCCCTCTGTTCAACTGCACTCTTCAGAGTCCTACCATTTACCCTGTACGTTCTTCTTTGGTTTGTCCTTCCAAAGTGCAATATCTCACACTTGTCTGCGTTAAATTCCATTTGCCATTTTTCAGCCCATTTTTCTAGTTGGTCCAAATCCCTCTGCAAGCTTTGAAAACCTTCCTCACTGTCCACTACACCTCCAATCTTTGTATCATCAGCAAATTTGCTGATCTAATTTACCACATTATCATCCAGATCATTGATATAGATGACAAACAACAATGGACCCAACACCGATCCCTGCGGCACACCACTAGTCACAGGCCTCCACTCAGAGAAGCAATCCTCCACAACCACTCTCTGGCTTCTTCCATTGAGCCAGTGTCTAATCCAATTTACTACCTCCCCATGTATACCTAGCGACTGAACCTTCCTAACTAACCTCCCATGAGGGACCTTGTCAAAGGCCTTGCTGAAATCCAGGTAGACAACATCCACCGCCTTCCCTTCATCCACTTTCCTGGTAAACTCCTCGAAAAACTCTAATAGATTGGTCAAACATGACCTACCACGCACAAAGCCATGTTGACTCTCCCTAATAAGTCCCTGTCTATCCAAATATTTGTAGATCCTATCCCTTATCACACCTTCCAATAACTTGCCCACCACCGACGTCAAACTTACTGGCCGATAATTTCCCGGATTTCTTTTGGAACCTTTTTTAAATGACGGAACAACATGAGCCACCCTCCAATCATCCGGCACCTCCCCCGTGAATACTGACATTTTAAATATGTCTGCCAGGGCCCCTGCAAGTTCAACACTAGCTTCCCTCAAGGTCCGTGGGAATACCCTGTCCGGTCCTGGGGATTTATCCACTCTGATTTGCCTCAAGACAGCAAGCACCTCCTCCCCTTTAATCTGTAAAGGTTCCATGACCTCCCTACCATTTTGCCCTATTTCCGTAGACTCCATGCCCGTTTCCTCAGTAAATAAGGATGCAAAAAAAAACATTTAGTATCTCCCCCATCTCTTTTGGTTCCATACACAGTGTACCACTCTGGTCTTCAAGAGGACCAATTCTATCCCTCACTATCCTTTTGCTCCTAACATACCTATAGAAGCTCTTTGGATTTTCCTTCACTCTGTCTGCCAAAGCAACCTCATGTCTTCTTTTAGCCCTCCTGATTTCCCTCTTAAGTAGCTTCTTGCACTTTTTATACTCCTCGAGCATCTGATGTGTTCCTTGCTGCCTGTACATTTCATACAACTCTCTCTTCCTCTTAATCAGTGTTACAATCTCCCTCGAGAACCAAGGTTCCTTATTCCTATTTATATAGATAGAACATATATAGAACAGTACAGCACAGAACAGGCCCTTCGGCCCACGATGTTGTGCCGAGCTTTATCTGAAACCAAGATCAAGCTATCCCACTCCCTATCATCCTGGTGTGCTCCATGTGCCTATCCAATAACCGCTTAAATGTTCCTAAAGTGTCTGACTCCACTATCACTGCAGGCAGTCCATTCCACACCCCAACCACTCTCTGCGTAAAGAACCTACCTCTGATATCCTTCCTATATCTCCCATCATGAACCCTATAGTTATGCCCCCTTGTAATAGCTCCATCCACCCGAGGAAATAGTCTTTGAACGTTCACTCTATCTATCCCCTTCATCATTTTATAAACCTCTATTAAGTCTCCCCTCAGCCTCCTCCACTCCAGAGAGAACAGCCCTAGCTCCCTCGACCTTTCCTCATAAGACCTAGCCTCCAAACCAGGCAGCATCAGTGGGTGTGTAAATCCTGGTAAATCTCCTCTGCACTCTTTCCAGCGCTTCCACATCCTTCCAAGGATGACCAGTGAGGTGACCAGAACTGCGCACAATATTCCAAATGTGGTCTCACCAAGGTCCTGTACAGTTGCAGCATAACCCCACGGCTCTTAAACTCCAACCCCCTGTTAATAAAAGCTAACACACTATAGGCCTTCTTCACAGCTCTATCCACTTGAGTGGCAACCTTTAGAGATCTGTGGATATGGACCCCAAGATCTCTCTGTTCCTCCACAGTCATCAGAACCCTACCTTTGACCCTGTAATCCACATTTAAATTAGTCCTACCAAAATGAATCACCTCACATTTATCAGGGTTAAACTCCATTTGCCATTTTTCAGCCCAGCTTTGCATCCTATCTATGTCTCTTTGCAGCCTACAACAGCCCTCCACCTCATCCACTACTCCACCAATCTTGGTGTCATCAGCAAATTTACTGATCCACCCTTCAGCCCCCTCCTCTAAGTCATTAATAAAAATCACAAAGAGCAGAGGACCAAGCACTGATCCCTGTGGCACTCCGCTAGCAACCTGCCTCCAGTCCGAAAATTTTCCATCCACCACCACCCTCTGTCTTCGATCAGATAAGAAGTTTAACAACACCAGGTTAAAGTCCAACAGGTTTATTTGGTAGCAAAAGCCACACAAGCTTTCGAGGCTCTGAGCCCCTTCTTCAGGTGAGTGGGAATTCTGTTCACAAACAGAACTTATAAGACACAGACTCAATTTACATGAATAATGGTTGGAATGCGAATACTTACAACTAATCCAGTCTTTAAGAAACAAAACAATGGGAGTGGAGAGAGCATCAAGACAGGCTAAAAAGATGTGTATTGTCTCCAGACAAGACAGCCAGTGAAATTCTGCAGGTCCACGCAACTGTGGGAGTTACAAATAGTGTGACATAAATTCTGATTCTAGGATCGCATGATAAAGACTCAGGAGGAAAAAAGCAGAAATATTTATGTGAAATAGTGTGACATAAACCCAATATCCCGGTTGAGGCCGTCCTTGTGTGTGCGGAACCTGGCTATCAGTTTCTGCTCCGCGACTCTGCGCTGTCGTGTGTCGCGAAGGCCGCCTTGGAGAACGCTTACCCGAATATCAGAGGCCGAATGCCCGTGATCCGATCAGATAGCCAGTTACCGATCCAATCGGCCAACTTTCCCTCTATCCCACACCTCCTTACTTTCATCATAAGCCGACCATGGGGGACCTTATCAAACGCCTTACTATAATCCATGTATATGACATCAACTGCCCTACCTTCATCAACACACTTAGTTACCTCCTCAAAAGATTCAATCAAATTTGTGAGGCATATTTGCCTTTAATCCTGACAGGAACATACAAACTCTGCACTCTCAAAATTTCTCCTTTGAAGGCCTCCCACTTTCCATTTACATCCTTACCAGAGAACAGCCTGTGCCAATCCACACTTCCCAGATCCCTTCTCATTTCATCAAATTTGGCCTTTTTCCAGTTCAGAACTTCAACCCGAGGACCAGATCTATCCTTATCCACGATCAGGTTGAAACTAATGGCATTATGATCACTGGATCCAAAGTGTTCCCTCACACTCACATCCATCACCTGCCCTAACTCATTTCCCGATAGGAGATCCAATATCGCATCCTCTCTAGTTGGCACCTCTATATACTGATGTAGAAAATTCTCCTGAACACATTTTACAAACTCTACCCCGTCTAAACCTTTAACAGTATGCGAGTCCCAATCTATATGTGGAAAATTAAAATCCCCTCCCATCACAACTTTGTGTTTCTTGCAGTTGTCAGCTATCTCTCCGCTGATTTGCTCCTCCAATTCTCGCTGACGATTGGGTGGTCTATAATACAACCCCATTAATGTGGTCATACCTTTCCTGTTTCTCAGCTCCACCCATAGGGCCTCTGTAGACAAGCTCCCTAATCTATCCTGCCTGAGTACCGCTGTAACATTTTCCCTGACCAACAATGCCACCCCCCCACCTTTTATCCCTCTGCCTCTATCCCGCCTGAAACATTGGAACCCTGGAACATTGAGCTGCCAGTCCTGTCCCTCCTGTAGCCAAGTTTCACTAATGGCTATAATGTCATATTTCCATGTGTCTATCCACGCCTTCAGCTCATCGGCCTTCCCCACAATACTCCTGGCATTGAAATAGACACACCTCAAAAAATTATTTCCACCACACTCAACCCTTCCGTTTGTGATTTTGCTTGAACTAACCTGTCTTTTTACCCCTGCTCCACTCTCTGCTCTGGCACTCTGGTTCCCATCCCCCTGCAAATCGAGTTTAAACGCTCCCCAATAACACTAGCAAATCTCCCTGCAAGTATATTGGTCCCCTTGTAGTTTAGGTGTAACCCGTCTCTCTTGTACAGGTCCCACCTGCCCCAGAAGAGGTCCCAATGATCCAAGAATTGGAAACCCTGCCCCCTCAGGGTAGTTCCTCAGCCACGTGTTCATCCGCCCGAGCATCCTACTCCTGCCCTCACTGGCATGTGGCTCAGGTAGCCAATCCTGAGATTACTACCCTCGGGGTCCTGCTTTTTAACTTCCTTCCAAGCTCTTTGTACTCACTCTTTATGACCTCCTCACTCTTCCTTCCCACGTCATTGGTACCGATGTGTATCACGCCATCTGGCTGATCACCTTCCCACTTTAGAACACTATGCACGCGATCAGAGACATCGCTGACCTTGGCACCTGGGAGGCAACAAACCATGTGTGAGTCTCTGTCCCGACCACAGAACCTCCTGTCCGTACCTCTGACCATTGAGTCCCCGATCACGACTGCTCTCCTCTTCTTCATCCCACCCTTTTGCGCTGTAGAACCAGACGCAGTATCAGAGTTCCGGCTGTCGCAGCTTGTCCCAGGTAAAGCATCTCCCACAACAGTACCCAATTCAGTATACCTGTTGTGGAGGGGTATGGCCACAGGGGAACCCTGCTCTGCCTGACCTTTCACACTGCCATTTCCTCTCCTTACAGTAACCCAATTTCCTGTGCGCTGCTGCTCAGGTGTAACTATCTCCCTAAAGCTGCTGTCTATAAACTCCTCATTCTCCCCAATTAGATGGAGGTCATCAAGCTCCTTCTCCAGTTCCCGAACACGATTGACGAGGCCAAGATTGTTTTCGCTGGAGTTCAGACCAATGAGGGGGGGATCGCAAAAAGACTTATAAAATTCTAACAGGACTAGACAGGGTAGATGCAGGGAGGATGTTCCCGATGTTGGGGGGAGTCCAGAACCAGAGTAAAGCTCCCTCTACACTGTCCCCCATCAAACACTCCCAGGACAGATACAGCATGGGGTTAGATACAGAGTAAAGCGCCCTCTACACTGTCATAGAACATAGAACATTACAGCGCAGAACAGGCCCTTCGGCCCACGATGTTGCACCGACCAGTTAAAAAAAAAAACTGTGACCCTCCAACCTAAACCAATTTCTTTTCGTCCATGAACCTATCTACGGATCTCTTAAACGCCCCCAAACTAGGCGCATTTACTACTGATGCTGGCAGGGCATTCCAATCCCTCACCACCCTCTGGGTAAAGAACCTACCCCTGACATCGGTTCTATAACTACCCCCCCTCAATTTAAAGCCATGCCCCCTCGTGCTGGATTTCTCCATCAGAGGAAAAAGGCTATCACTATCCACCCTATCTAAACCTCTAATCATCTTATATGTTTCAATAAGATCCCCTCTTAGCCGCCGCCTTTCCAGCGAAAACAATCCCAAATCCCTCAGCCTCTCCTCATAGGATCTCCCCTCCATACCAGGCAACATCCTGGTAAACCTCCTCTGCACCCTCTCCAAAGCCTCCACATCCTTCCTGTAATGTGGGGACCAGAACTGCACACAGTACTCCAAGTGCGGCCGCACCAGAGTTGTGTACAGTTGCAACATAACGCTACGACTCCTAAATTCAATCCCCCTACCAATAAACGCCAAGACACCATATGCCTTCTTAACAACCTTATCTACTTGATTCCCAACTTTCAGGGATCTATGCACACATACACCTAGATCCCTCTGCTCCTCCACACTATTCAAAGTCCTCCCGTTAGCCCTATACTCAACACATCTGTTATTCCTACCAAAGTGAATTACCTCACACTTCTCCGCATTAAACTCCATCCGCCACCTCTCGGCCCAACTTTGCAACCTGTCTAAGTCTTCCTGCAAACTACGACACCCTTCCTCACTGTCTACCACACCACCGACTTTGGTGTCATCAGCAAATTTGCTAATCCACCCAACTATACCCTCATCCAGATCATTAATAAATATTACACACAGCAGTGGCCCCAAAACAGATCCCTGAGGTACACCACTTGTAACCGCACTCCATGATGAATATTTACTATCAACCACCACCCTCTGTTTCCTATCCGCTAGCCAATTCCTGATCCAATTTCCTAGATCACCCCCAATCCCATACATCTGCATTTTCTGCAGAAGCCTACCATGGTTACGGGGAGAAAGCAGGATTAGGCTACTGAGTTGGACGATCAACCGTGATCGTGATGCATGACGGAGCAGGATCGAAGGGCCGAATGGCCTCCTCCTGCTCCTATCTTCTATGTTTATGTTTCTATGACTCTTTCACGCTCTCTCTCTCACTCTGTCTCTCTGCGATTCGCAGTTCTCGAAGCTATTTGATGAGCTCTGTCCCGCTCTGGAGGAGGTCCTAGCCCAAGGTCACATGGGGATCATCACAGAGCTGGCGGCTGCCTGTGTGAAACATAAAGACAAGCAATCGGAGATACTGATGGCGCTGTACCGGGTAAGTCCTTCGGAGCGGTGTGCCCTCCCGAACTCTCGCTCTTTGTCTGGGGAAACCCCTTGCCAGGATGTTTGACACAGCAGGGGACGGCACGCGCGCGCATGGCAACACACACTCGCACTCTCTGTCACACACACTCTCTCTCTCTCTCTCGCACTCCCCCCCCCCCCCCCCCCCCCCACCGTGGGCCCCCCGCGGGCCCCCGCCCTCTCTCTCTCCGTCTCGCGGGCTCTCACGCACGCACGTTCTCTCTCACGCACGCACGCTCTCTCTCACGCACGCACGCTCTCTCTCACGCACACACGCTCTCTCTCACGTACGCACGTTCTCTCTCACGCACGCACGCTCTCTCTCACGCACGCACGCTCTCTCTCACGCACGCACGCTCTCTCTCACGCACGCACGCTCTCTCTCACGCACGCACGTTCTCTCTCACGCACGCACGCTCTCACTCAGGCACGCACGCTCTCTCTCACGCACACACGCTCTCTCTCACGCACGCACGTTCTCTCTCACGCACGCACGTTCTCTCTCAGGCACGCACGTTCTCTCTCAGGCACGCACGTTCTCTCTCAGGCACGCACGCTCTCTCTCAGGCACGCACGCTCTCTCTCAGGCACGCACGCTCTCTCTCAGGCACGCACGTTCTCTCTCAGGCACGCACGTTCTCTCTCAGGCACGCACGTTCTCTCTCAGGCACGCACGTTCTCTCTCACGCACACACGCTCTCTCTCACGCACGCACGCTCTCTCACGCACGCACGCTCTCTCTCAGGCACGCACGTTCTCTCAGGCGCGCACGCTCTCTCTCAGGCACGCACGTTCTCTCTCAGGCACGCACGCTCTCTCGCACGCACGCACGCTCTCTCTCACGCACGCACGCTCTCTCTCAGGCACACACGCTCTCTCTCACGCACGCACGCTCTCTTTCAGGCACGCACGTTCTCTCTCAGGCGCGCCCGCTCTCTCTCAGGCACGCCCGCTCTCTCTCAGGCACGCACGCTCTCTCTCAGGCACGCACGCTCTCTCTCAGGCACGCACGCTCTCTCTCAGGCACGCACGCTCTCTCTCAGGCACGCACGCTCTCTCTCAGGCACGCACGCTCTCTCTCAGGCACGCACGCTCTCTCTCAGGCACGCACGCTCTCTCTCAGGCACGCACGCTCTCTCTCAGGCACGCACGCTCTCTCTCACGCACGCACGCTCTCTCTCAGGCACGCACGTTCTCTCTCACGCACGCACGCTCTCTCTCTCTCACGCACGCACGCTCTCTCTCAGGCGCGCACGCTCTCTCTCAGGCACGCACGCTCTCTCTCAGGCACGCACGCTCTCTCTCACGCACGCACGTTCTCTCTCACGCACGCTCTCTCTCACGCACGCACGCTCTCTCTCACGCACGCACGCTCTCTCTCACGCACGCACGCTCTCTCTCACGCACGCACGCTCTCTCTCACGCACGCACGCTCTCTCTCAACGCACGCACGCTCTCTCTCACGCACGCTCTCTCTCACGCACGCACGCTCTCTCTCACGCACGCACGCTCTCTCTCACGCACGCACGCTCTCTCTCACGCACGCACGCTCTCTCTCACGCACGCACGCTCTCTCTCACGCACGCACGCTCTCTCTCACGCACGCACGCTCTCTCTCACGCACGCACGCTCTCTCTCACGCACGCACGCTCTCTCTCAGGCGCGCACGCTCTCTCTCAGGCGCGCACGCTCTCTCTCAGGCGCGCACGTTCTCTCTCACGCACGCACGCTCTCTCGCACGCACGCACGCTCTCTCTCACGCACGCACGCTCTCTCACGCACGCACGCTCTCTCTCACGCACGCACGCTCTCTCTCACGCACGCACGCTCTCTCTCACGCACGCACGTTCTCTCTCACGCACGCACGTTCTCTCTCACGCACGCACGCTCTCTCTCACGCACGCACGCTCTCTCTCACGCACGCACGCTCTCTCTCACGCACGCACGTTCTCTCTCACGCACGCACGCACGCTCTCTCTCACGCACGCACGTTCTCTCTCACGCACGCACGCTCTCTCTCTCGCACGCACGCTCTCTCTCACGCACGCACGCTCTCTCTCACGCACGCACGCTCTCTCTCACGCACGCACGCTCTCTCTCACGCACGCACGCTCTCTCTCACGCACGCACGCTCTCTCTCACGCACGCACGCTCTCTCTCACGCACGCTCTCTCTCACGCACGCACGCTCTCTCTCACGCACGCTTTCACGCACGCACGCTCTCTCTCAACGCACGCATGCTCTCTCTCAACGCACGCTTTCACGCACGCACGCTCTCTCTCAACGCACGCACGCTCTCTCTCAACGCACGCACGCTCTCTCTCACGCACGCACGCTCTCTCACGCACGCACGCTCTCTCACGCACGCACGCTCTCTCTCACGCGCGCACGCTCTCTCTCACGCACGCACGCTCTCTCTCACGCACGCACGCTCTCTCTCACGCACGCACGCTCTCTCTCACGCACGCACGCTCTCTCTCACGCACGCACGCTCTCTCTCACGCACGCACGCTCTCTCTCACGCACGCACGCTCTCTCTCACGCACGCACGCTCTCTCTCACGCACGCACGCTCTCTCTCACGCACGCACGCTCTCTCTCAGGCACGCACGCTCTCTCTCGCGCACGCACGCTCTCTCTCAGGCACGCACGCTCTCTCTCAGGCACGCACGCTCTCTCTCAGGCACGCACGCTCTCTCTCAGGCACGCACGCTCTCTCTCAGGCACGCACGCTCTCTCTCAGGCACGCACGCTCTCTCTCAGGCGTGCACGCTCTCTCTCAAGCGCGCTCGCTCTCTCTCAGGCGCGCACGCTCTCTCTCAGGCGCGCTCGCTCTCTCTCACGCACGCACGCTCTCTCTCAGGCACGCACGCTCTCTCTCAGGCACGCACGCTCTCTCTCAGGCACGCACGCTCTCTCTCAGGCGCGCTCGCTCTCTCTCAGGCGCGCTCGCTCTCTCTCACGCACGCACGCTCTCTCTCAGGCACGCTCGCTCTCTCTCAGGCGCGCACGCTCTCTCTCAGGCACGCTCGCTCTCACTCACGCACGCACGCTCTCTCAGTCACGCACGCTCTCTCTCAGGCACGCTCGCTCTCTCTCACGCACGCACGCTCTCTCTCAGGCGCGCACGCTCTCTCTCAGGCACGCACGCTCTCTCTCAGGCACGCACGCTCTCTCTCACGCACGCACGCTCTCTCTCACGCACGCTCTCTCTCAGGCACGCACGCTCTCTCTCAGGCACGCACGCTCTCTCAGGCACGCACGCTCTCTCTCAGGCACGCACGCTCTCTCTCAGGCACGCACGCTCTCTCTCAGGCGCGCTCGCTCTCTCTCACGCACGCTCTCTCTCAGGCACGCACGCTCTCTCTCACGCACGCACGCTCTCTCTCAGGCGCGCACGCTCTCTCTCAGGCACGCTCGCTCTCACTCACGCACGCACGCTCTCTCAGTCACGCACGCTCTCTCTCAGGCACGCTCGCTCTCTCTCACGCACGCACGCTCTCTCTCAGGCGCGCACGCTCTCTCTCAGGCACGCACGCTCTCTCTCAGGCACGCACGCTCTCTCTCACGCACGCACGCTCTCTCTCACGCACGCTCTCTCTCAGGCACGCACGCTCTCTCTCAGGCACGCACGCTCTCTCTCAGGCACGCACGCTCTCTCAGGCACGCACGCTCTCTCTCAGGCACGCACGCTCTCTCTCAGGCACGCACGCTCTCTCTCAGGCACGCACGCTCTCTCTCAGGCACGCACGCTCTCTCTCAGGCACGCACGCTCTCTCTCACGCACGCACGTTCTCTCTCACGCACGCACGTTCTCTCTCACGCACGCACGCTCTCTCACGCACGCACGCTCTCTCTCACGCACGCACGTTCTCTCTCAGGCACGCACGCTCTCTCTCAGGCACGCACGCTCTCTCTCAACGCACGCACGTTCTCTCTCAACGCACGCACGCTCTCTCAACGCACGCACGCTCTCTCACGCACGCACGCTCTCTCTCACGCGCGCACGCTCTCTCTCACGCGCGCACGCTCTCTCTCAGGCGCGCACGCTCTCTCTCACGCACGCACGCTCTCTCTCAGGCACGCACGCTCTCTCTCAGGCACGCACGCTCTCTCTCAGGCACGCACGCTCTCTCTCAGGCACGCACGCTCTCTCTCAGGCACGCACGCTCTCTCTCAGGCACGCACGCTCTCTCTCAGGCACGCACGCTCTCTCTCAGGCACGCACGCTCTCTCTCAGGCACGCACGCTCTCTCTCAGGCACGCACGCTCTCTCTCAGGCACGCACGCTCTCTCTCAGGCACGCACGCTCTCTCTCAGGCACGCACGCTCTCTCTCAGGCACGCACGCTCTCTCTCAGGCACGCACGCTCTCTGTCACGCACGCACGCTCTCTCTCACGCACGCACGCTCTCTCTCAGGCACGCACGCTCTCTCAGGCACGCACGCTCTCTCTCAGGCACGCACGCTCTCTCTCAGGCACGCACGCTCTCTCTCACGCACGCTCTCTCAACGCACGCACGCTCTCTCTCAACGCACGCACGCTCTCACGCACGCACGCTCTCTCTCAACGCACGCTCTCTCTCAACGCATGCTCTCTCTCAGGCGCGCCCGCTCTCTCTCAGGCGCGCCCGCTCTCTCTCACGCACGCACGCTCTCTCTCAGGCGCGCCCGCTCTCTCTCAGGCGCGCCCGCTCTCTCTCAGGCGCGCCCGCTCTCTCTCAGGCGCGCCCGCTCTCTCTCAGGCGCGCCCGCTCTCTCTCAGGCGCGCCCGCTCTCTCTCAGGCGCGCCCGCTCTCTCTCAGGCGCGCCCGCTCTCTCTCAGGCGCGCCCGCTCTCTCTCAGGCGCGCACGCACGCTCCCACGCCGCGCATGCACAGTCTCTCACACTCACTCCCACAGCGGCGCGTGCCTCCGCTCCCCTCTCGCACGCTTGCGGGGGCCCCCTCCCACACCGGTGCGCGACCCCTCCCCACTGGCACGCCCACGCGTCTTCCCCCCCCCTCCCAACCCCCCAAAGCTGGCGCGCGCGCTCTCCCACTTGCACACGGAGACACACATGCACACACGGCGGGGGGGGAATCGTCTCGAAGCATATCGGGCATCTCGAGGGATCTCCACCAGGGAGGACGCTGAAACTTTCCCTTCTCGCAGGAGAGGCCGGTGCTGAGGAAATGGCAAGGAGCCGGAGAGGGGACGTTGCAGACGGGGATGAGGAGGGAATTCCTTCTCTCAGAGGGGGGGGGGTCAGTCTGTGGGATTCTCTCCCCCAGAGGAACAGTGGAGGCTGCAGGATACTGAATATATTCAAGGCCCGAGTTACAGAGATTCCCCATCGACAGGGGGGGGGGAGAGGGTTCTGGAGTGGGGTGATCGGCTGGGCAGTGGGGTCGAGGCCCATAGTCAGATCAAGCATTTGGTAGCACAGTGGTTAGCACTGCTGCCTCACAGCTCCAGGGACCTGGGTTCGATTCCCGGCTCGGGTCACTGTCTGTGTGGAGTTTGCACATTCTCCTCGTGTCTGCGTGGGTTTCCTCCCATTAAGGGGCAATTTAGCACGGCCAATCCACCTAACCTGCACATCTTTGGACTGTGGGAGGAAACCGGAGCACCCGGAGTAAACCCACGCAGACACGGGGAGAATGTGCAAACTCCGTTGGAGTTTAGAAGGATGAGGGGGGATCTTATGGAGACTTATAAGATAATGCGGGGGCTGGATAGGGTGGAGGCGGAGAGATTCTTTCCACTTAGTAAGGAAGTTAAAACTAGAGGACACAGCCTCAAAATAAAGGGGGGTCGGTTTAAGACAGAGTTGAGGAGGAACTTCTTCTCTCAGAGGGTGGTGAATCTCTGGAATTCTCTGCCCACTGAGGTGGTGGAGGCTACCTCGCTGAATATGTTTAAAGCGCGGATGGATGGATTCCTGATCGGTAAGGGAATTAAGGGTTATGGGGATCAGGCGGGTAAGTGGTACTGATCCACGTCAGATCAGCCATGATCTTATTGAATGGCGGGGCAGGCTCGAGGGGCTAGATGGCCTACTCCTGCTCCTATTTCTTATGTTCTTATGTGTCCACACAGACAGTGACCCGAGCCGGGAATCGAACCCGGGTCCCTGGAGCTGTGAGGCAGCAGCGCTAACCACTAAGCCCCAAACAGGCGCCAACGGGGACAAGTGGCCTGTGCTCCTCTGAGGTAGTTCACACGGCCTCAGTGATGCTGTGCTCCCAGCACAGGATGAGACTGGGAGGGCGAGGGTATCATGGCCTCCCTCCTAACCCAGAGTGGGGCATCGAAGGTGTGTGTGTGGGAGTGTGTGTGGGAGTGTGTGTGGGAGTGTGTGTGGGAGTGTGTGTGGGAGTGTGTGTGGGAGTGTGTGTGGGGTGTTGGATTCGGGGCACTTGCCGAGCGATGGCATTCGCCACGCCACCACTTGACCTCGCCGACTCGCTCTCCATCTCATCCGTGGCTCCTGTGTCTTCCCCCTCAGGCCTTTCACTGTTGTGAGCCCATCTCCAGGAGGATGGCCTGTGCCCCTCTCTTCCTCTCCCTCTCCACCTACGAGACCTCGTACGGCCTGTCTGAAGACGACCTGACCACGGAGCACCAGGTAAATCCGGGACCGGGAGGGGCAGCGGTTTTTTGCCACGTTCCATTGCATCTCTAGTCCGGGGTAACGATCCCACTGTGCCATTGCTCGGGTGACTGATTGGCCTGTCGTTAAAGCCCATCGAGTTCGTTCATGTCCTTCAAGAGAAGGAAATTATTTTCTTTTCATTCATTCCTGGGACATGGGCGTCGCTGGCTGGGCCCAGCATTTATTGCCCATCCCTAGTTGCCCCTTGGAGGGCAGTTGAGAGTCAACCACATTGCTGTGTGGCTCTGGAGTCACATGTAGGCCAGACCGGATAGAAATAGAAAAACTACAGCACAAAAACAGGCCCTTCGGCCCCACATCTTGTGCCGAACACATCCCTACCTTCTAGACCGACCTATAACCCTCCATCCTATTAAGCTCCATGTACTCATCCAGGAGTCTCTTAAAAGACCCTATTGAGTTTGCCTCCACCACCACTGACGGCAGCCGATTCCACTCGCCCACCACCCTCTGTGTGAAAAACTTACCCCGACATCTCCCCTGTACCTACCCCCCAGCACCTTAAACCTGTGTCCTCTCGTAGCAGACATTTCCACCCTGGGAAAAAGCCTCTGAGAGTCCACCCGATCTATACCTCTCAACATCTTATACACCTCTATTAGGTCTCCTCTCATCCTACGTCTCTCCAAGGAGAAAAGACCGAGCTCCCTCAGCCTATCCTCATAAGGCATGCCACTCAATCCAGGCAACATCCTTGTAAATCTCCTCTGCACCCTTTCAATCTTTTCCACATCCTTCCGAAAGTGAGGTGACCAGAACTGAGCACAGTACTCCAAGTGGGGTCTGACCAGGGTCTGATATAGCTGCACCATTCTTAGTTCCAGATGTTTTTTGTTGAATTCAAATTTCACCACCTGCCGTGGGAGGGATTCGAACCCGGGTCCCCCCAGAACGTTAGCTGAGTTTCTGGATTAATAGTCTGGCGATAATACCGCCAGGCCATCACCTCCCCATCGAGTGTGTTGCATCTTGGAGATGGCTCGACTTTGACTCCCTTCCCCCCCCCCCACCGGCCCCCACAAACCACTACCCACAATTCCACCCCCAGCTCTGTCCTCTGTCTGTACCTCTGCTGGCCACCCTTCTGGGGTCTCACATCACCCCCCCCCCCCACCCCTCCTCCCCCTCTGTCTCGCTCTGACCTCATCTCTCTCTCTCTCTCTCACTCCCTCTCTGTCTCTCTCGCTCCCTCTCTGTCTCTCCCGCTCCCTCTCTGTCTCTCCCGCTCCCTCTCTGTCTCTCCCGCTCCCTCTCTGCCTCTCCCGCTCCCTCTCTGCCTCTCCCGCTCCCTCTCTGCCTCTCCCGCTCCCTCTCTGCCTCTCCCGCTCCCTCTCTGCCTCTCCCGCTCCCTCTCTGCCTCTCCCGCTCCCTCTCTGCCTCTCCCGCTCCCTCTCTGCCTCTCCCGCTCCCTCTCTGCCTCTCCCGCTCCCTCTCTGCCTCTCCCGCTCCCTCTCTGCCTCTCCCGCTCCCTCTCTGCCTCTCCCGCTCCCTCTCTGCCTCTCCCGCTCCCTCTCTGCCTCTCCCGCTCCCTCTCTGCCTCTCCCGCTCCCTCTCTGCCTCTCCCGCTCCCTCTCTGCCTCTCCCGCTCCCTCTCTGCCTCTCCCGCTCCCTCTCTGCCTCTCCCGCTCCCTCTCTGCCTCTCCCGCTCCCTCTCTGCCTCTCCCGCTCCCTCTCTGCCTCTCCCGCTCCCTCTCTGCCTCTCCCGCTCCCTCTCTGCCTCTCCCGCTCCCTCTCTGCCTCTCCCGCTCCCTCTCTGCCTCTCCCGCTCCCTCTCTGCCTCTCCCGCTCCCTCTCTGCCTCTCCCGCTCCCTCTCTGCCTCTCCCGCTCCCTCTCTGCCTCTCCCGCTCCCTCTCTGCCTCTCCCGCTCCCTCTCTGCCTCTCCCGCTCCCTCTCTGCCTCTCCCGCTCCCTCTCTGCCTCTCCCGCTCCCTCTCTGCCTCTCCCGCTCCCTCTCTGCCTCTCCCGCTCCCTCTCTGCCTCTCCCGCTCCCTCTCTGCCTCTCCCGCTCCCTCTCTGCCTCTCCCGCTCCCTCTCTGCCTCTCCCGCTCCCTCTCTGCCTCTCCCGCTCCCTCTCTGCCTCTCCCGCTCCCTCTCTGCCTCTCCCGCTCCCTCTCTGCCTCTCCCGCTCCCTCTCTGCCTCTCCCGCTCCCTCTCTGCCTCTCCCGCTCCCTCTCTGCCTCTCCCGCTCCCTCTCTGCCTCTCCCGCTCCCTCTCTGCCTCTCCCGCTCCCTCTCTGCCTCTCCCGCTCCCTCTCTGCCTCTCCCGCTCCCTCTCTGCCTCTCCCGCTCCCTCTCTGCCTCTCCCGCTCCCTCTCTGCCTCTCCCGCTCCCTCTCTGCCTCTCCCGCTCCCTCTCTGCCTCTCCCGCTCCCTCTCTGCCTCTCCCGCTCCCTCTCTGCCTCTCCCGCTCCCTCTCTGCCTCTCCCGCTCCCTCTCTGCCTCTCCCGCTCCCTCTCTGCCTCTCCCGCTCCCTCTCTGCCTCTCCCGCTCCCTCTCTGCCTCTCCCGCTCCCTCTCTGCCTCTCCCGCTCCCTCTCTGCCTCTCCCGCTCCCTCTCTGCCTCTCCCGCTCCCTCTCTGCCTCTCCCGCTCCCTCTCTGCCTCTCCCGCTCCCTCTCTGCCTCTCCCGCTCCCTCTCTGCCTCTCCCGCTCCCTCTCTGCCTCTCCCGCTCCCTCTCTGCCTCTCCCGCTCCCTCTCTGCCTCTCCCGCTCCCTCTCTGCCTCTCCCGCTCCCTCTCTGCCTCTCCCGCTCCCTCTCTGCCTCTCCCGCTCCCTCTCTGCCTCTCCCGCTCCCTCTCTGCCTCTCCCGCTCCCTCTCTGCCTCTCCCGCTCCCTCTCTGCCTCTCCCGCTCCCTCTCTGCCTCTCCCGCTCCCTCTCTGCCTCTCCCGCTCCCTCTCTGCCTCTCCCGCTCCCTCTCTGCCTCTCCCGCTCCCTCTCTGCCTCTCCCGCTCCCTCTCTGCCTCTCCCGCTCCCTCTCTGCCTCTCCCGCTCCCTCTCTGCCTCTCCCGCTCCCTCTCTGCCTCTCCCGCTCCCTCTCTGCCTCTCCCGCTCCCTCTCTGCCTCTCCCGCTCCCTCTCTGCCTCTCCCGCTCCCTCTCTGCCTCTCCCGCTCCCTCTCTGCCTCTCCCGCTCCCTCTCTGCCTCTCCCGCTCCCTCTCTGCCTCTCCCGCTCCCTCTCTGCCTCTCCCGCTCCCTCTCTGCCTCTCCCGCTCCCTCTCTGCCTCTCCCGCTCCCTCTCTGCCTCTCCCGCTCCCTCTCTGCCTCTCCCGCTCCCTCTCTGCCTCTCCCGCTCCCTCTCTGCCTCTCCCGCTCCCTCTCTGCCTCTCCCGCTCCCTCTCTGCCTCTCCCGCTCCCTCTCTGCCTCTCCCGCTCCCTCTCTGCCTCTCCCGCTCCCTCTCTGCCTCTCCCGCTCCCTCTCTGCCTCTCCCGCTCCCTCTCTGCCTCTCCCGCTCCCTCTCTGCCTCTCCCGCTCCCTCTCTGCCTCTCCCGCTCCCTCTCTGCCTCTCCCGCTCCCTCTCTGCCTCTCCCGCTCCCTCTCTGCCTCTCCCGCTCCCTCTCTGCCTCTCCCGCTCCCTCTCTGCCTCTCCCGCTCCCTCTCTGCCTCTCCCGCTCCCTCTCTGCCTCTCCCGCTCCCTCTCTGCCTCTCCCGCTCCCTCTCTGCCTCTCCCGCTCCCTCTCTGCCTCTCCCGCTCCCTCTCTGCCTCTCCCGCTCCCTCTCTGCCTCTCCCGCTCCCTCTCTGCCTCTCCCGCTCCCTCTCTGCCTCTCCCGCTCCCTCTCTGCCTCTCCCGCTCCCTCTCTGCCTCTCCCGCTCCCTCTCTGCCTCTCCCGCTCCCTCTCTGCCTCTCCCGCTCCCTCTCTGCCTCTCCCGCTCCCTCTCTGCCTCTCCCGCTCCCTCTCTGCCTCTCCCGCTCCCTCTCTGCCTCTCCCGCTCCCTCTCTGCCTCTCCCGCTCCCTCTCTGCCTCTCCCGCTCCCTCTCTGCCTCTCCCGCTCCCTCTCTGCCTCTCCCGCTCCCTCTCTGCCTCTCCCGCTCCCTCTCTGCCTCTCCCGCTCCCTCTCTGCCTCTCCCGCTCCCTCTCTGCCTCTCCCGCTCCCTCTCTGCCTCTCCCGCTCCCTCTCTGCCTCTCCCGCTCCCTCTCTGCCTCTCCCGCTCCCTCTCTGCCTCTCCCGCTCCCTCTCTGCCTCTCCCGCTCCCTCTCTGCCTCTCCCGCTCCCTCTCTGCCTCTCCCGCTCCCTCTCTGCCTCTCCCGCTCCCTCTCTGCCTCTCCCGCTCCCTCTCTGCCTCTCCCGCTCCCTCTCTGCCTCTCCCGCTCCCTCTCTGCCTCTCCCGCTCCCTCTCTGCCTCTCCCGCTCCCTCTCTGCCTCTCCCGCTCCCTCTCTGCCTCTCCCGCTCCCTCTCTGCCTCTCCCGCTCCCTCTCTGCCTCTCCCGCTCCCTCTCTGCCTCTCCCGCTCCCTCTCTGCCTCTCCCGCTCCCTCTCTGCCTCTCCCGCTCCCTCTCTGCCTCTCCCGCTCCCTCTCTGCCTCTCCCGCTCCCTCTCTGCCTCTCCCGCTCCCTCTCTGCCTCTCCCGCTCCCTCTCTGCCTCTCCCGCTCCCTCTCTGCCTCTCCCGCTCCCTCTCTGCCTCTCCCGCTCCCTCTCTGCCTCTCCCGCTCCCTCTCTGCCTCTCCCGCTCCCTCTCTGCCTCTCCCGCTCCCTCTCTGCCTCTCCCGCTCCCTCTCTGCCTCTCCCGCTCCCTCTCTGCCTCTCCCGCTCCCTCTCTGCCTCTCCCGCTCCCTCTCTGCCTCTCCCGCTCCCTCTCTGCCTCTCCCGCTCCCTCTCTGCCTCTCCCGCTCCCTCTCTGCCTCTCCCGCTCCCTCTCTGCCTCTCCCGCTCCCTCTCTGCCTCTCCCGCTCCCTCTCTGCCTCTCCCGCTCCCTCTCTGCCTCTCCCGCTCCCTCTCTGCCTCTCCCGCTCCCTCTCTGCCTCTCCCGCTCCCTCTCTGCCTCTCCCGCTCCCTCTCTGCCTCTCCCGCTCCCTCTCTGCCTCTCCCGCTCCCTCTCTGCCTCTCCCGCTCCCTCTCTGCCTCTCCCGCTCCCTCTCTGCCTCTCCCGCTCCCTCTCTGCCTCTCCCGCTCCCTCTCTGCCTCTCCCGCTCCCTCTCTGCCTCTCCCGCTCCCTCTCTGCCTCTCCCGCTCCCTCTCTGCCTCTCCCGCTCCCTCTCTGCCTCTCCCGCTCCCTCTCTGCCTCTCCCGCTCCCTCTCTGCCTCTCCCGCTCCCTCTCTGCCTCTCCCGCTCCCTCTCTGCCTCTCCCGCTCCCTCTCTGCCTCTCCCGCTCCCTCTCTGCCTCTCCCGCTCCCTCTCTGCCTCTCCCGCTCCCTCTCTGCCTCTCCCGCTCCCTCTCTGCCTCTCCCGCTCCCTCTCTGCCTCTCCCGCTCCCTCTCTGCCTCTCCCGCTCCCTCTCTGCCTCTCCCGCTCCCTCTCTGCCTCTCCCGCTCCCTCTCTGCCTCTCCCGCTCCCTCTCTGCCTCTCCCGCTCCCTCTCTGCCTCTCCCGCTCCCTCTCTGCCTCTCCCGCTCCCTCTCTGCCTCTCCCGCTCCCTCTCTGCCTCTCCCGCTCCCTCTCTGCCTCTCCCGCTCCCTCTCTGCCTCTCCCGCTCCCTCTCTGCCTCTCCCGCTCCCTCTCTGCCTCTCCCGCTCCCTCTCTGCCTCTCCCGCTCCCTCTCTGCCTCTCCCGCTCCCTCTCTGCCTCTCCCGCTCCCTCTCTGCCTCTCCCGCTCCCTCTCTGCCTCTCCCGCTCCCTCTCTGCCTCTCCCGCTCCCTCTCTGCCTCTCCCGCTCCCTCTCTGCCTCTCCCGCTCCCTCTCTGCCTCTCCCGCTCCCTCTCTGCCTCTCCCGCTCCCTCTCTGCCTCTCCCGCTCCCTCTCTGCCTCTCCCGCTCCCTCTCTGCCTCTCCCGCTCCCTCTCTGCCTCTCCCGCTCCCTCTCTGCCTCTCCCGCTCCCTCTCTGCCTCTCCCGCTCCCTCTCTGCCTCTCCCGCTCCCTCTCTGCCTCTCCCGCTCCCTCTCTGCCTCTCCCGCTCCCTCTCTGCCTCTCCCGCTCCCTCTCTGCCTCTCCCGCTCCCTCTCTGCCTCTCCCGCTCCCTCTCTGCCTCTCCCGCTCCCTCTCTGCCTCTCCCGCTCCCTCTCTGCCTCTCCCGCTCCCTCTCTGCCTCTCCCGCTCCCTCTCTGCCTCTCCCGCTCCCTCTCTGCCTCTCCCGCTCCTCTCTCTGCCTCTCCCGCTCCCTCTCTGCCTCTCCCGCTCCCTCTCTGCCTCTCCCGCTCCCTCTCTGCCTCTCCCGCTCCCTCTCTGCCTCTCCCGCTCCCTCTCTGCCTCTCCCGCTCCCTCTCTGCCTCTCCCGCTCCCTCTCTGCCTCTCCCGCTCCCTCTCTGCCTCTCCCGCTCCCTCTCTGCCTCTCCCGCTCCCTCTCTGCCTCTCCCGCTCCCTCTCTGCCTCTCCCGCTCCCTCTCTGCCTCTCCCGCTCCCTCTCTGCCTCTCCCGCTCCCTCTCTGCCTCTCCCGCTCCCTCTCTGCCTCTCCCGCTCCCTCTCTGCCTCTCCCGCTCCCTCTCTGCCTCTCCCGCTCCCTCTCTGCCTCTCCCGCTCCCTCTCTGCCTCTCCCGCTCCCTCTCTGCCTCTCCCGCTCCCTCTCTGCCTCTCCCGCTCCCTCTCTGCCTCTCCCGCTCCCTCTCTGCCTCTCCCGCTCCCTCTCTGCCTCTCCCGCTCCCTCTCTGCCTCTCCCGCTCCCTCTCTGCCTCTCCCGCTCCCTCTCTGCCTCTCCCGCTCCCTCTCTGCCTCTCCCGCTCCCTCTCTGCCTCTCCCGCTCCCTCTCTGCCTCTCCCGCTCCCTCTCTGCCTCTCCCGCTCCCTCTCTGTCTCTCCCGCTCCCTCTCTGTCTCTCCCGCTCCCTCTCTGTCTCTCCCGCTCCCTCTCTGTCTCTCCCGCTCCCTCTCTGTCTCTCCCGCTCCCTCTCTGTCTCTCCCGCTCCCTCTCTGTCTCTCCCGCTCCCTCTCTGTCTCTCCCGCTCCCTCTCTGTCTCTCCCGCTCCCTCTCTGTCTCTCCCGCTCCCTCTCTGTCTCTCCCGCTCCCTCTCTGTCTCTCCCGCTCCCTCTCTGTCTCTCCCGCTCCCTCTCTGTCTCTCCCGCTCCCTCTCTGTCTCTCCCGCTCCCTCTCTGTCTCTCCCGCTCCCTCTCTGTCTCTCCCGCTCCCTCTCTGTCTCTCCCGCTCCCTCTCTGTCTCTCCCGCTCCCTCTCTGTCTCTCCCGCTCCCTCTCTGTCTCTCCCGCTCCCTCTCTGTCTCTCCCGCTCCCTCTCTGTCTCTCCCGCTCCCTCTCTGTCTCTCCCGCTCCCTCTCTGTCTCTCCCGCTCCCTCTCTGTCTCTCCCGCTCCCTCTCTGTCTCTCCCGCTCCCTCTCTGTCTCTCCCGCTCCCTCTCTGTCTCTCCCGCTCCCTCTCTGTCTCTCCCGCTCCCTCTCTGTCTCTCCCGCTCCCTCTCTGTCTCTCCCGCTCCCTCTCTGTCTCTCCCGCTCCCTCTCTGTCTCTCCCGCTCCCTCTCTGTCTCTCCCGCTCCCTCTCTGTCTCTCCCGCTCCCTCTCTGTCTCTCCCGCTCCCTCTCTGTCTCTCCCGCTCCCTCTCTGTCTCTCCCGCTCCCTCTCTGTCTCTCCCGCTCCCTCTCTGTCTCTCCCGCTCCCTCTCTGTCTCTCCTCGCTCCCTCTCTGTCTCTCTCCGCTCCCTCTCTGTCTCTCTCGCTCCCTCTCTGTCTCTCCCGCTCCCTCTCTGTCTCTCCCGCTCCCTCTCTGTCTCTCCCGCTCCCTCTCTGTCTCTCTCGCTCCCTCTCTGTCTCTCCCGCTCCCTCTCTGTCTCTCTCGCTCCCTCTCTGTCTCTCTCGCTCCCTCTCTGTCTCTCCTCGCTCCCTCTCTGTCTCCCTCGCTCCCTCTCTGTCTCTCTCGCTCCCTCTCTGTCTCCCTCGCTCCCTCTCTGTCTCTCTCGCTCCCTCTCTGCCTCTCTCGCTCCCTCTCTGTCCTCTCTCGCTCCCTCTCTGTCCTCTCTCGCTCCCTCTCTGTCTCTCTCGCTCCCTCTCTGTCCTCTCTCGCTCCCTCTCTGCCTCTCTCGCTCCTCGCTCCTCTCTGCCTCTCGTCTCTGTCTCGCTCCCTCTCTGTCTCTCTCGCTCCCTCTCTGCTCTCTCGCTCCCTCTCTGCGCTCTCTCGCTCCCTCTCTGCCTCTCTCGCTCCCTCTCTGCCTCTCTCGCTCCCTCTCTGCCTCTCTCGCTCCCTCTCTGCCTCTCTCGCTCCCTCTCTGCTCTCCCTCGCTCCCGTCTCTGCCTCTCTCCGTCTCCCTCTCTGCCTCTCTCGCTCCCTCTCTCCCTCTCCCTCTCCCTCTCTGCCTCTCTCCGCTCCCTCTCTGCCTCTCTCGCTCCCTCTCTTCTCGCCTCTCCGCTCCTTCCTCTCTCTCTTCCTCTCTCGCTCCCTCTCTGCCTCTCCCGTCTCCCTCTCTCCGTCTCCCTCCTCTCGTCTCCCTCTCTCTCTCCGTCTCCTCGTCTCCTCTCCGTCTCCCTCTCCTCCCTCTCTCCGTCTCCCTCTCACTCTCCGTCTCCCTCTCACTCTCCGTCTCCCTCTCACTCTCCGTCTCCCTCTCACCTCCGTCTCCCTCTCACTCTCCGTCTCCCTCTCACTCTCCGTCTCCCTCTCACTCCGTCTCCCTCTCACTCTCCGTCTCCCTCTCATCTCCGTCTCCCTCTCACTCTCCGTCTCCCTCTCACTCTCCGTCTCCCTCTCACTCTCCGTCTCCCCTCTCACTCTCCGTCTCCCTCTCACTCTCCGTCTCCCTCTCCCTCTCGTCTCCCTCTCTCCGTCTCCCTCTCACTCTCCGTCTCCCTCTCACTCTCCGTCTCCCTCTCACTCTCCGTCTCCCTCTCACTCTCCGTCTCCCTCTCACTCTCCGTCTCCCTCTCACTCTCCGTCTCCCTCTCACTCTCCGTCTCCCTCTCACTCTCCGTCTCCCTCTCACTCTCCGTCTCCCTCTCACTCTCCGTCTCCCTCTCACTCTCCGTCTCCCTCTCACTCTCCGTCTCCCTCTCACTCTCCGTCTCCCTCTCACTCTCCGTCTCCCTCTCACTCTCCGTCTCCCTCTCACTCTCCGTCTCCCTCTCACTCTCCGTCTCCCTCTCACTCTCCGTCTCCCTCTCACTCTCCGTCTCCCTCTCACTCTCCGTCTCCCTCTCACTCTCCGTCTCCCTCTCACTCTCCGTCTCCCTCTCACTCTCCGTCTCCCTCTCACTCTCCGTCTCCCTCTCACTCTCCGTCTCCCTCTCACTCTCCGTCTCCCTCTCACTCTCCGTCTCCCTCTCACTCTCCGTCTCCTCTCTCACTCTCCGTCTCCCTCTCACTCTCCGTCTCTCTCTCACTCTCCGTCTCCCTCTCACTCTCCGTCTCTCTCTCACTCTCCGTCTCTCTCTCACTCTCCGTCTCTCTCTCACTCTCCGTCTCTCTCTCACTCTCCGTCTCTCTCTCACTCTCCGTCTCTCTCTCACTCTCCGTCTCTCTCTCACTCTCCGTCTCTCTCTCACTCTCCGTCTCTCTCTCACTCTCCGTCTCTCTCTCACTCTCCGTCTCTCTCTCACTCTCCGTCTCTCTCTCACTCTCCGTCTCTCTCTCACTCTCCGTCTCTCTCTCACTCTCCGTCTCTCTCTCACTCTCCGTCTCTCTCTCACTCTCCGTCTCTCTCTCACTCTCCGTCTCTCTCTCACTCTCCGTCTCTCTCTCACTCTCCGTCTCTCTCTCACTCTCCGTCTCTCTCTCACTCTCCGTCTCTCTCTCACTCTCCGTCTCTCTCTCACTCTCCGTCTCTCTCTCACTCTCCGTCTCTCTCTCACTCTCCGTCTCTCTCTCACTCTCCCGTCTCCTCTCACTCTCCGTCTCTCTCTCACTCTCCGTCTCTCTCTCACTCCTCCGTCTCT
>NW_027593833.1:0-26227 GCF_964213995.1 Mustelus asterias | reverse complement strand
TCTGTTTACAATCTGGGTAAAAGCTGGGATGAAAGGCAGCCTCCACACAGAATCATACCTCTCACCACAGTGGCCCTCCTTGCTGCTCTGAGGGGGGAGGTGTTGAACATTCCCATGGTAAACTATCGCAGAGGGTATGAGGATTGGGGGCGGGGGGTGGAGAGAGGGGGAGTTCGGTGTCGGCTGGGCCAGGCTGGTATGACGCAGACCCCACATTCTCCCCAGACCCCCTGCCCAGCCAGACAGGTTGGCTGGCAGCTCTGAGACCCCCTGCTGGTACGAACCTCAAAGGATGGCACAGAGGTTAGCTCTGCTGCCTCACAGCGCCAGGGACCCGGGTTCAATTCCCGGCTTGGTCACTGTGGAGTCTGCACATTCTCCCCGTGTCTGCGTGGGTTTCCTCCGGTTTCCTCCCACAGTCCAAAGATGTGCAGGTTAGGGGGATTGGCCGTGCTAAATTGCCCCTTGGTGTCCAAAGATGTTTGAATTAGGGGGATTAGCGAGGTAGATATGTTGAGTTACGGGGACTCTCCAGAGGGGGAGGGAGGGAGAGGGAGAGGGGGAGGGAGGGAGAGGGATAGGGAGGGAGAGGGAGAGGGGGAAGGAGGGAGAGGGGGAAGGAGGGAGAGGGGGAGGGAGGGAGGGAGAGGGGGAGGGAGGGAGGGAGAGGGGGAGGGAGGGAGGGAGAGGGGGAGGGAGGGAGGGAGAGGGGGAGGGGGGGAGAGGGGGGGGGAGGGAGAGGGGGAGAGGGGGAGGGAGGGAGAGGGGAGGGAGGGAGGAGGGAGGGAGAGGGGGAGGGAGGGAGAGGGAGAGGGGAGATGCTCTTCTGGAGAGTCAGTGCAGACCTGAAGGGCTGAATATTGCACTGTAGGGATTCTATGGACTGGGTCAGCCCTTGGTATGACCCCCAGCTCCTGATCTCCATCTCCCCGCCCAGCCCCAAGGCCTCCCCGACCCAGTCCCAGCTCCTCCCCGAACTGCCCCCACCAGCCCCGATCTCCACCTGCACCCCCCCCCCCCCCCCCCCCCCCCCCCCCACCCCACTCTCCAGGGGTCTGGGCCGCCCGCTTACCACCATGTGGTTGATGGAGACCCAGCAATCCTCCGGGAAATCCTGGAGCATTGGGACGAGGAACTGGAGGCAGCCATCCCAGTGGCACAGCAACAGCATCATCCCGATCAGATTCACAATCCTCACCACGGCGCTGGCGAGGTCGTAGGTCATGTGGAAGATCTAAACAGCGGAACGAGAGGGATTCACTGGGAGAACAGGCAACCTTTCAAAGAAGATCAATTCACCAGGAGTGAGCCAACACCGTCAGCAAAGATGTCCGGTTAATATGGAATAGTTGAAGGGGAGGTTCACCGGGGAGGCAGGGGGGGACGAATTGAATCGCGCAGAAATAATGCACCAAACAGCTTCCTTCGAGAGGACTAGGGGCAGCACTGCTGCCTCACAGCGCCAAGGACCTGTGCGGAGTCTGCACATCCTCCCCGTGTCTGCGTGGGTTTCCTCCGGGTGCTCCGGTTTCCCCCCCCCACAGTCCAAAGATGTGTAGGTTAGGTGGACTGGCCATGCTAAATTGGCTTCAGTGTCAGGGGATTAGCAGGTGGGGTTATGGGAATAGGGCCTGGGTGGGATTGTGGTCACTGCAGATGGGCCGAATGGCCTCCTTCTGTATTGTAGGGATTCTATGACTAGAATACCAAAGCAGGAATGTACTTCTGAGACTCTATAATAGAACATAGAACATTACAGCGCAGTACAGGCCCTTCGGCCCTCGATGTTGCGCCGACCAGTGGAACCAATCTAAAGCCCCTCTAATCTACACTATTCCAATATCATCCATATGTTTATCCAATAACCATTTGAACGCTCTTAATGTTGGCGAGTCCACTGCTGTTGCAGGCAGGGCATTCCACGCCCTTACTACTCTCTGAGTAAAGAACCTACCTCTAACATCTGTCCTATATCTCTCACCCCTCAATTTAAAGCTATGTCCCCTCGTGTTAGCCATCACCATCCGAGGAAAAAGGCTCTCACTATCCACCCTATCTAATCCTCTGATCATCTTGTATGCCTCTATTAAGTCACCTCTTAACCTTCTTCTCTCTAACGAAAACAACCTCAAGTCCCTCAGCCTTTCCTCATACGATTTTCCCACCATACCAGGCAACATCCTGGTAAATCTCCTCTGCACCCTTTCCAACACTTCCACATCTTTCCTATAATAGGGCGACCAGAACTGTACGCAATACTCCAAATGCGGCCGCACCAGAGTTTTGTACAGTTGCAGCATGACATCGTGGCTCCGAAACTCAATCCCTCTCCCAATAAAAGCTAACACACCATACGCCTTCTTAACAACCCTATCAACCTGGGTGCCAACTTTCAGGGATCTATGCACATGGACACCCAGATCCCTCTGTTCATTCACACTACCAAGTATCTTACCATTAGCCCAGTACTCTGTATTCCTGTTACTCCTTCCAAAGTGAATCACCTCACACTTTTCCGCATTAAACTCCATTTGCCACCTCTCAGCCCAGCTCTGCAGCTTATCTATGTTCCTCTGTAACCTGCCACTTCCCTCCGCACTGTCTACAACTCCACCGACTTTAGTGTCATCCGCAAATTTACTAATCCATCCTTCCACGCCCTCATCCTGGTCATTAATAAAAATGACAAACAGCAGTGGCCCCAAAACAGATCCTTGCGGTACACCACTAGTAACTGAACTCCAGGATGAATATTTCCCATCAACCACCACCCTCTGTTTTCTTCCAGCTAGCCAATTCCTGATCCAAACCACTAAATCACCCTCAATCCCATGTGTCCGTATTTTCTGCAAAAGCCCACCATGGGGAACCTTATCAAACGCTTTGCTGAAATCCATATACACATCAACTGCTTTACCCTCATCCACCTCTTTGGTCACCTTCTCAATGAACTCAATAAGGTTTGTGAGGCACGACCTACCCTTCACAAAACCGTGCTGACTATCCCTAATCAAATTATTCCTTTCTCGGTGATTATAAATCCTATCTCTTATAATCCTTTCCAAAACTTTGCCCACAACAGAAGTAAGGCTCACCGGTCTATAATTACCAGGGTTGTCTCTACTCCCCTTCTTGAACAAGGGGACAACATTTGCTATCCTCCAGTCTTCTGGCACTGTTCCTGTAGACAATGACGACACAAAGATCAAAGCCAAAGGCTCTGCAATCTCCTCTCTAGCCTCCCAGAGAATCCTAGGATAAATTCCATCCGGCCCAGGGGACTTATCTATTTTTACCCTTTCCAGAATTGCTAACACCTCCTCCTTATGAACATCAATCCCATCCAGTCCAACAACCTGCATCTCAGTACTCCCCTCGACAACACTGTCCCTCTCCAGTGTGAATACCGACGAAAAATATTCATTTAGTGCCTCTCTTACCTCTTCAGACTCCACGCACAACTTCCCACTACTGTCCTTGACTGGCCCTAATCTTACCCTAGTCATTCTTTTACTTCTGACATACCTATAGAAAGCTTTAGGGTTTTCCTTGATCCTACCTGCCAAAGACTTCTCATGTCCCCTCCTGGCTCTTCTTAACTCTTTCTTTAGGTCCTTCCAGGCTAACTTGTAACTCTCAAGCGCCCTAACTGAGCCTTCACGTCTCATCTTAACATAAGTCTCCTTCTTGCTCTTCACAAGAGATTCAACCTCCTTAGTAAACCACGGTTCCTTCACACGACTGCTTCCTCCCTGCCTGACAGGTACATATTTATCAAGGACGCGTTCCACATTACAATTGTGCCCATCCCCTGCAGTTTCCTTCCCCAACCTATGCCAGCTAAATCTCGCCTAATCGCATCATAATTTCCTTTCCCCCAGCTATAACTCTTGCCCTTTGGTATATACCTATCCTTTTCCATTGCTAAGGTAAACGTAATCGAATTGTGGTCACTGTCACCAAAGTGCTCACCTACCTCCAAATCTAACACCTGGCCTGGTCAGACCACATTTAGAGTATTGTGAGCAGTTTTGAGCCCCGTATCTAAGGAAGGATGTGCTGGCCTTGGAAAGGGTCCAGAGGAGGTTCACAAGAATGATCCCTGGAATGAAGAGCTTGTCGTATGAGGAACGGTTGAGGACTCTGGGTCTGTACTTGCTGGAGTTTAGAAGGATATGGGGGGATCTTATTGAAACTTACAGGATACTGCGAGGCCTGGATAGAGTGGACGTGGAGAGGATGTTTCCATTAGTCGGAGAGACTAGGATCCAAGGGGCACAGCCTCAGAGTAAAGGGACGACCCTTTAGAAAAATAGAAACTAGAAGCAGGAATAGACCATTCGGCCCTTCGAGCCTGCTCCGCCATTCATTTTGATCATGGCTGATCATCGAATTCAATATCCTGATTCCCCCCTTCCTCCCATATCCCTTGATCCTTTTAGCCCCAAGAGCGATATCTAATTTCTTCTTGAAATCACACGTTTTGGCCTCAACTACTTTCTGTGGGAGTGAATTCCACACATTCACCACCCTCTGGGTGAAGAAATTTCTCCTCACCTCAGTCCTAAAAGGTTTACCCCTTATCCTCAAACTATGACCCCCTAGTTCTGGACTCCCCCACCATCGGGAACATTCTTTCTGAATCTAGCCTGTCTAACCCTGTTAAAATTTTATAAGTTTCTATGAGATCCCCTCTCACTCTTGTAAACTCCAGTGAATATAATCCTAACCGACTGAGTCTCTCCTCATAGGACAGACCTGCCATCCCAGGAATCAGCCTGGTAAACCTTCGCTGCGCTCCCTCTATAGCAAGGACATCCTTCCTCAGATAAGGAGAACTGAGATGAGGAGGAATTTCTTCAGCCAGAGGGTGGTGAATCTGTGGAATTCATCGCCACAGTGGAGGCCGGGTCATTGCGTGTGTTTCAGACAGAGATAGAGAGGTTCTTGATTGATAAGGGGATCAAATGTTACGGGGAAAAGGCAGGAAAATGGGGTTGAGAAACTTATCAACCATGATTGAATGGTGGAACAGGCTCGATGGGCCGAATGGCCTAATTCTGCTGCTATATCAAAGCCACAAAACAAAGGAGATTGTCATTGACTTCAGGAAGCAGAGTGGAGGACATGCCTCTGTCTACATCAAGTGGAGATGCCGGCGTTGGACTGGGGTGGGGCACAGTAAGAAGTCTCACAACACCAGGTTAAAGTCCAACAGGTTTATTTGGTAGCTTATGGTATTTGCTACCAAATAAACCTGTTGGACTTTAACCTGGTGTTGTGAGACTTCTTACTCTGTCTACATCAACAGGGACGAAGCGGAAATGGTTGAGAGCTTCAAGTTTCTCAGTGTCTAGATCACCAGGAACCTGTCCTGGTCCCTCCACGCTTACGCTATAGTTAAGAAAGCCCCATCAACGCCTCTACTTTCTCAGGAGGCTAAGGAAATTCAGATGTCAGCTACGACTCTCACCAACCTTTACAGATGCACCATAGAAAGCATTCTTTCTGGTTGTATCACAGCTTGGTATGGGGCTCCTGCTCTGCCCAAGACTGCAAAGAACTACAAAAGGTCATGAACAAAGCCCTGTCCATCACGCAAACCAGCCTCCCATCCATTGACTCTGTCTACACTTCCCGCTGCCTCGGGGAAAAGCAGCCAGCATAATTAAGGACCCCACACACCCCGGACATTCTCTCTTCCCCCTTCTTCCGTCGGGAAAAAAATACAAAAGTCTGAGGTCACGTACCGACCGACTCAAGAACAGCTTCTTCCCTGCTGCCGTCAGACTTTTGAATGGACCTACCTCGCATTAAGTTGATCTTTCTCTACACCCTAGCTATGACTGTAACACTACATTCTGCACTCTCCTTCTCTATGAACGGTATGCTTTGTCTGTATAGCGCGCAAGAAACAATACTTTTCACTGTATCCCAATACATGTGACAATAAGGGTTGTCACTCAAGTGGATAGAGCTGTGAAGAAGGCCTATAGTGTGTTAGCTTTTATTAACTGGGGGTTGGAGTTTAAGAGCCGCGGGGTTATGCTGCAACTGTACAGGACCTTGGTGAGACCACATTTGGAGTATTGTGTGCAGTTCTGGTCACCTCACTATAAGAAGGATGTGGAAGCGCTGGAAAGAGTGCAGAGGAGATTTACCAGGATGCTGCCTGGTTTGGAGGGTCGGTCTTATGAGGAAAGGTTGAGGGAGCTAGGGCTATTCTCTCTGGAGCGGAGGCGGCTGAGGGGAGACTTAATAGAGGTGTATAAAATGATGAAGGGGATAGATAGAGTGAACGTTCAAAGACTATTTCCTCGGGTGGATGGAGCTATTACAAGGGGGCATAACTATAGGGTTCGTGGTGGGAGATACAGGAAGGATATCAGAGGTAGGTTCTTTACGCAGAGAGTGGTTGGGGTGTGGAATGGACTGCCTGCAGTGATAGTGGAGTCAGACACTTTGGGAACATTTAAGCGGTTATTGGATAGGCACATGGAGCACACCAGGATGGTAGGGAGTGGGATAGCTTGATCTTGGTTTCAGATAAAGCTCGGCACAACATCGTGGGCCGAAGGGCCTGTTCTGTGCTGTACTGTTCTATGTTAATACATGTGACAATAATAAATCAAATCAAATATCTTTTGGTCTTTTGTTCCAATGGACTGTACCCAGTGGCAGGAGGGTGGATAACCAGAGGAACACAGCCTGAGGGGAATCGGTAAAGGAACCAGAGGGGGAGATGAGGAGAACTTTGTTTTAAAACGCAGCGAGTTGCGAAATGAAAGAACGGTGGAAGAGATTCAAGAGGAACTTTCAAAAGAGGCAATTGGATTAAGGCCGGAAGGAGTAAAATTTACAGAGATACAGTGGGCGCGGGGAATACTTGGATAGAGCTGGCATTGGATAGATGGGCTGAATGGTGTTCTGTGATTGGAGTTTTACCTCCTCCCACTGGTGGATGTATCGGATGAGACGCGAGAGGCGGAGGAGACGCAGCAAGCTGAGGATCTTGGCGAATCGCACAATGCGTAGAGCTCTGGCTGTCTTGTAGACCTCGGAATCCACCCTGGTCTCCAGATCCACAATGAGGAAGACGTAGTCAACTGGGATGGAAGATACAAAGTCCACCAGGAACCAGCTCTTCAGATATTTCATCTTGATGGTGTGAGGGTCCAGGATGATCTCAGTGTTGTCCTCCACCACAATGCCCGTTCGGAAGTTCAGTACCAGGTCGATGAGGAAGAAGGTGTCGGAGACCACATTGAACACAATCCACGGAGGCGTGTTCTCATCCTTAAAGAAAGTGATTCCCACCGGCAGGATGATGAGGTTCCCCACCATCAGCAGAAGCATAGCAAGATCCCAGTAAAACCTGCCCAAAAGGAAAGGCCGGAAAAGGCATTTACAGCGACACACTGACCCTTACTGACGCCGTCGCATAGTGATGTGTGACATTGTCTGCTCCGTACCCTCCCTCACACCCCGGCAAGAATGGCACTCCCATCAACTGGATTCTTACTGTTTCATCCCAGGTTACAACATCCCCTCCTACTCATCATGTTACACATTCATCATCTAATCCATGAGGACACACACACACTGAAATATACACACACTGAAATATACACACACTGAAATATACACACACTGAAATATACACACACTGAAATATACACACACTGAAATATACACACATTGAAATATACACACATTGAAATATACACACATATTATATACACACACACACTGAAATATACACACACTGAAATATACACACATTGAAATATACACACATATGAGATACACACACACACTGAAATAGACACACACACACACACTATACACACACACACTGAAATAGACACACACACACACTATACACACACACACTGAAATAGACACACACTATACACACACACTGAAATAGACACACACACACACAAATATATGCACGCACGTTGAAATATACGCACACAGAATATGCACACACAGAAATATACACACACTGAAACTGAACTTTGCGGACGACACAAAGGTTGGTGGATTTGCGGATAGTGATGAGGACCATCAGAGGATGCAGCAGGATATAGATCAGTTGGAGACTTGGGCGGAGAGATGGCAGATGGATTTTAATCCGGACAAATGTGAGGTAATGTATTTTGGAAGGTCTAATACAGATAGGAAATATACAGTAAATGGCAGAACCCTGAAGAGTATTGATAGGCAAAGGGATCTGGGTGTACAGGTACACAGTCACTGAAAGTGGCAATGCAGGTGGAGAAGGTAGTCAAGAAGGCATACGGCACACTTGCCTTCAACAACCGGGCCACTGAGTTTAAAAATTGGCAAGTCATGTTGCAGCTTTATAGAACCTTAGTTAGGCCGCACTTGGAATATAGTGTTCAATTCTGGTCGCCACACTACCAGAAGGATGTGGAGGCTTTGGAGAGGGTACAGAAAAGATTTACCAGGATGTTGCCTGGTATGGAGGGCATTAGCTATGAGGAGAGGTTGGAGAAACTTGGTTTGTTCTCACTGGAACGACGGAGGTTGAGGGGTGACCTGATAGAAGTCTACAAGATTATGAGAGGCATGGACAGAGTGGATAGTCAGAAGTTTTTTCCCAGGGTGGAAGAGTAAATTACTAGGGGGCACAGGTTTAAGGTGCGAGGGGCAAGGTTTAAAGGAGATGTACGAGGCAGATTTTTTACACAGAGGGTGGTGGGTGCCTGGAACTCGTTGCCGGGGAGGTAGTGGAAGCGGACACGGTAGTGAGTTTTAAGGGGCGTTTTGACAAATATATTAATAGGATGGGAATAGAGGGATATGGTCCCCGGAAGGGTAGGGGGTTTTAGTTCAGTCGGGCAGCATGGTCGGTGCAGGCTTGGAGGACCAAAGGGCCTGTTCTTTGTTCAATATGCACACACTGAAATACACACACACTGAAATACACACACACACTGAAATATACACACACACACTGAAATATACACACACTGAAATATACACACACACTGAAATAAACACACACTGAAATATACACTCACTGAAATACACACACACTGAAATATACACACACTGAAATATACACACACTGAAATAAACACACACTGAAATATACACACACACTGAAATATACACACTGAAATACACACACACTGAAATACACACACACACACTGAAATACACACACACTGAAATATACACACACTGAAATATACACACACACTGAAATAAACACACTGAAATATAAACACACTGAAATATACACACACTGAAATACACACACACACTGAAATATACACACTGAAATACACACACACACTGAAATATACACACACACTGAAATATACACACACACACTGAAATATACACACACTGAAATATACACACACACTGAAATAAACACACACTGAAATATACACTCACTGAAATACACACACACACTGAAATATACACACACTGAAATACACACAATGAAATACACACACACTTCTCCCAGAGGGTGGTGAATCTCTGGAATTCTCTGCCCACTGAGGTGGTGGAGGCTACCTCGCTGAATATGTTTAAAGTGCGGATGGATGGATTCCTGAGCGGTAAGGGAATTAAGGGTTATGGGGATCAGGCGGGTAAGTGGTACTGATCCACGTCAGATCAGCCATGATCTTATTGAATGGCGGGGCAGGCTCGAGGGGCTAGATGGCCTACTCCTGCTCCTATTTCTTATGTTCTTATGTTCTTATGTACACACACTGAAATACACACACACACAGAAATATACACACACACTGAAATATACACACACTGAAATATACACACACTGAAATGCACACACACTGAAATATACACACACACTGAAATACACACACACTGAAATATACACACACACAAATACACACACACTGAAATACACACACACTGAAATGCGCACACACTGAAATATACACACACACTGAAATATACACACACTGAAATACACACACACTGAAATATCCACACACATTGAAATATACACACATTGAAATATACACACACACTGAAATACACATACACACTGAAATATAAACACACTGAAATACACACACTGAAATATACACACACTGAAATACACACACATACTGAAATATCCACACTGAAATACACACACACACTGAAATATCCACACTGAAATACACACACTGAAATATACACACACACTGAAATATACAGACACTGAAATACACACACACTTAAATATACATGCACACTGAAATATACACGCACTGAAATATACACACAGTGAAATACACACACACTGAAACATAAACAAACTGAAATACACACACACTTCAATATACGCACACACTGAAATATACACACAGTGAAATATACACACAGTGAAATACACACACACTGAAATATACACACATACTGAAATACACACACACTGAAATATACACACACACTGAAATATACACACACTGAAATATACACACACACTGAAATATACACACACTAAAATACACACACACTGAAATACACACACACACTGAAATACACACACACTGAAATATACACACACACTGAAATACACACACACTGAAATATACGCACACTGAAATATACACACATACTGAAATACACACACACTGAAATATACACACACACTGAAATATACACACACTGAAATATACACACACTAAAATACACACACACTGAAATACACACACACACTGAAATACACACACACTGAAATATACACACACACTAAAATATACACACACTGAAATACACCCTCACTGAAATACACACACACTGAAATATACACACATGCTGACATATACACACACTGAAATACAACACATGGAAACATACACACACACACTGAAATATACACACACTGAAATACACACACACACTGAAATATACACACACTGAAATACACACACACACTGAAATACACACACACACTGAAATACACACACACTGAAATATACACACACTGAAATACAACACATGGAAACATACACACACACACTGAAATATACACACACTGAAATATACACACACACTGAAATACACACACACTGAAATACACACACACACTGAAATACACACACAGAAATATACACACACACTGAAATATACACACACTGAAATACAACACATGGAAACATACACACACACACACTGGAATATACACACACTGAAATACACACACACACTGAAATACACACACACTGAAATATACACACACTGAAATATACACACACACTGAAATATACACACACTGAAATACACACACACTGAAATACACACACACACTGAAATACACACACACTGAAATATACACACACACACTGAAATAACACACAGAAATATACACACACACTGAAATACACGCACACTGAAATATACACACTGAAATATACACACACACTGAAAGGTACACACACACTGAAATACACACACACTGAAATATACACACACACACTGAAATATACACACACACTGAAATATACACACACTGAAATATACACACTGAAATATACACACACACACTGAAATATACACACACACTGAAATATACACACACACTGAAATATACACACACACACTGAAATATACACACACACTGAAATACACACACACTGAAATATGCACACACTGAAATACACACACACTGAAATATACACACACACTGAAATATACACACACGCTGAAATACACACACACTGAAATATACACACACACTGAAATATACACACGCACACTGGAATATACACACATTGAAATATACACGCACACTGAAATACACACACACACAAATGTACACACACTGAAATATACACACACACTGAAATGTACACACCTACTGAAATATGCACACACTGAAATATACACACACACTGAAATATACACACACTGAAATATACACACACTGAAATATACACACACTGAAATATACACACACTGAAATATACACACACTGAAATATACACACATTGAAATATACACACACACTGAAATACACACACACACAAATGTACACACACTGAAATATACACACACACTGAAATGTACACACCTACTGAAATATGCACACACTGAAATATACACACACTGAAATATACACACACTGAAATATACACACACTGAAATATACACACACACTGAAATATACACACACACACTGAAATATACACACACACTGAAATATACACACACACTGAAATATACACACACTGAAATGTACACACACTGAAATATACACACACACACTGAAATATACACACACACTGAAATATACACACACTGAAATATACACACACACTGAAATATGCACACACTGAAATCCACACACTGAAATCCACACACACTGAAATATACACACACTCTGAAATATACACACACACTGAAATATACACACACTGTAATACACACTCACTGATATATACACACAATGAAATATACAGACACACTGAAATATACACACGCACACTGAAATACACAAACACTGAAATATACACACACTGATATATACACACAATGAAATATACATACACGTTGAAATACACACACACTGAAATGTACACACACTGAAATGCACACACTCTGAAATATACACACACTGAAATACAGACAGAAAGAGACAGACAGGCTCACAGGCACACACACACAGAAATACAGACATGCGCACACACAATCGCAGACATACATAGACATACAGAAACACAGACACAATCGCAGACATGCACATGCACAGAAACGTAGACACACACAGACATGGACACATACAAAAATATAGGCACACACACACACATAGAAACGTAGACAGGCACACTCAGAAACACAGACAGGCACACATACAGAAACACAGAAGGACAGACAGATGCAGACACAGAAACACAGGCACATGCACAGACTGACACCCACATAGAAACACAGACACACACACACACACACACAGAAATACAGGCACATGAAGACACAGAAATACACTCATACACAAGAATTAAAACATAAACCCACACACAAATGAACGCATACACACACAAAAACATTCAGGCAGAAACACGTACGCACAAATGCACACACACACACAGATATGTGTGCACACACATTGACGGATGCCTGTACACACACACACACACAAACAGAGCGATGTGTGTAACAGCAGTGTCAGACAGGCAGATAGACAGCGGGGATACAGGCTGTGGAATTACTGGTTGAGAGGTTAACTCTCTCTTTAGGGTGTGTCACAGCTCTGTGCCCTCTCTGACACACACCGTGAGGGTAGAGAGCAAGCTAACTGACTCAGAAGCCTCGCAATAACAACTCAAGCAAACATCTTCCATCAATGGGTGAATCCCTGTGGAGATGACTGATCAGTGAAACATTTCCATTTTCCCAGAAACTGCAGACACATTGTGACCTAGAATTGACCTTCAGGGCTGGTTCCAGCTCATTAACCAGGCTGTGTAGAATAGGTTAACTGAGATTCATCAGTACAGGAGCTGTCTACTGGATGGTGCATTCTTACACTCAATCCTGTACCCCAGTGAGAGTCAGCACCTTCAGGAGAGGAGGGGGGACCCTGTACCCCAGTGAGAGTCAGCACCTTCAGGAGAGGGGGGGGACCCTGTACCCCAGTGAGAGTCAGCACCTTCAGGAGAGGAGGGGGACCCTGTACCCCAGTGAGAGTCAGCACCTTCAGGAGAGGAGGGGGACCCTGTACCCCAGTGAGAGTCAGCACCTTCAGGAGAGGAGGGGGGATCCTGTACCCCAGTGAGAGTCAGCACCTTCAGGAGAGGAGGGAGACCCTGTACCCCAGTGAGAGTCAGCACCTTCAGGAGAGGAGGGGGGACCCTGTACCCCAGTGAGAGTCAGCACCTTCAGGAGAGGAGGGGGGACCCTGTATCCCAGTGAGAGTCAGCACCTTCAGGAGAGGAGGGGGACCCTGTACCCCAAAGAGAGTCAGCACCTTCAGGAGAGGAGGGGGGACCCTGTACCCCAGTGAGAGTCAGCACCTTCAGGAGAGGAGGGGGGACCCTGTATCCCAGTGAGAGTCAGCACCTTCAGGAGAGGAGGGGGACCCTGTACCCCAAAGAGAGTCAGCACCTTCAGGAGAGGAGGGGGACCCTGTACCCCAGTGAGAGTCAGCACCTTCAGGAGAGGAGGGGGACCCTGTACCCCAGTGAGAGTCAGCACCTTCGGGGGAGGAGAGGGACCTGTACACCTTCACTCACACACATATATACACACACATTTACATACATTCACCTACATTTACACACAGACCCACACATATCTACACTCACACACATATAAACAAGGAGGGGTACTTGTTGGAGTGGTTGGGGAGGGTTTAAACTAATATGGCAGGGGAATGGGAACCATTGCAAGGATTCGGAGCAGGGGGAATCAGGAACAAGAGGAAAAGACAGTCAGGAGAATCAGGAAAGTGATAGGCAGAGAAATCAAGGGCCAGAGTCAGACAAGGACAGAGTAAAAAATAGTAGGAATGGGAAAAGAAACGTTAAAAGTGCCCACCTTAAGGTTTTGTAGCTGAATGCTTGGAGCATTCGAAACAAGATGGATGAATTAGTTGCACAGATAGATGTAAAGGGGTATGATATAGTTGGCATTACGGACACGTGGCTCCAAGGTGAGCAAGGACGGGAACTAAACATTGAGGGCTATTCAGTGTTTAGGAAGGACGGAAGGATAGGAAAAGGCGGTGGAGTTGCAATGTTGATCAAAGATGATATTGATACAATATTGAGGAAAGATATTAGCATCAATGATGTGGAATCTGTATGGGTTGAGTTGAGAAACAGCGAAGGGCAAAAAACATTGATGGGAGCGGTATACAGACCACCAAACTGTAGTGGTAATTTTGGGAAAAGCATTAGACAGGAAATCAGAGATGCCTGTGTTAAAGGAACATCAGTGATTATGGGTGACTTTAATCTGCATATAGATTGGGAGGGTCAAATTAGTCACAGTGCAGTCGAGGAGGAATTTCTGGAGTGTATACGGGATGCATACGGCAAAACATTGAGGAACCAGCAAGAGAACAGGCCATCTTGGACTGGGAGTTGTGCAATGAGAAAGGATTAGTTGGCAATCTAGTTGTGAGAGAACCCTTAGGGATGAGTGACCAACTTTTCCAATTGGCAGTCAGTGACTAGTGGATTCCGCAGGGATCTGTGCTAGGACCCCAACTGTTCACATTATATATTAATGATCTGGACGAGGGAACTAAATTTTCAGATGATAGAAGTTGGGTGGGAGGGTGAGGTGTGAGGAGGATGCAGAGAAGCTTCAGCGTGATTTGGACAGGCTGAGTGTGTGGGTATCTGCATGGCAGATGCAGTATAATGTGGATAAATGTGAGGTTACCCACTTTGGTAGCAATAATAGGAAGACAGATTATTATTTAAATGGGTGTAAATTGAGAGAGGTGGATACTCAGCGAGACCTTGGAGTCCTCCTGCATCAGTCGCTGAAAGTAAGCGTGCAGGTACAGCAGGCAGTAAAGAAGGCAGATGGTATGTTGGCCTTCATAGCGAGAGGATTTGAGTACAGGGATAGGGATGTTTTGCTGCAATTGTACAGGGCGTTGGTGAGGCCACACCTGGAGTATTGTGTGCAGTTTTGGTCTCCTTATCTGAGGAAGGATGTCCTTGCTATAGAGGGAGCGCAGCGAAGGTTTACCAGGCCGATTCCTGGGATGCCATATGAGGAGAGACTAAGTGGGTTAGGATTATATTCACTGGAGTTTAGAAGAAATCTTAGAAATTCTTAGAAACCCTACAGCACAGAAAGAGGCCATTTGGCCCATCGAGTCTGCACCAACCACAATCCCTACATATTTACCCACTAATCCCTCTAACCTATACAACCCAGGACACTAAGGGCAATTTTAGCATGGCCAATCAACCTAACCCGCACATCTTTGGACTGTGGGAGGAAACCGGAGCACCCGGAGGAAACCCACGCAGACACAAGGAGAATGTGCAAACTCCACACAGACAGTGACCCAGCCGGGAATCGAACCCAGGACCCTGGAGCTGCCGCCCACTGTGCTACCGTGCCGTCCACAAGAGTGAGAGGGGATCTCATAGAAACTTATAAAATTCTAACAGGGTTAGACAGGTATGTTTCAATGTAACCCTTGGGGGAGAGTGACTATAATATGGAAGAATTCTTTGTCAAGGCGGATAATGATGTAGTTGATTCCGAGACCAGGGTCCTGAATCTCAGTAAAGGTAGCTATGATGGTATGAGGCACGAATTGGCCATGATGGACTGGGAAACATTACTGAAAGGACAGACAGTGGACAGGCAATGGCAGGCATTTACAGAACAAATAGGTGAACTCCAGAAGTTGTTTATTCCTGTTTGGCGCAAGAGTGGAAAGGGAACTGTGGCCAGACCATGGCTCACAAGGGAAATTAGAGATAGGATCAGATTCAAGGAAGAAGCATACAAATTGGCCAGAAAAAGCAATAGGCCTGAGGATTGGGAGCAGTTTAAAATCCAGCAAAGGAGGACCAAGGGATTGATTAAGAAGGGAAAAATAGAGTATGAAAGTAAGCTAGAGGGGAACATCAAAACTGACTGTAAAAGTTTCTATATAGAACATAGAACATAGAACATTACAGCACAGAACAGGCCCTTCGGCCCACGATGTTGTGCCGACCTTCATCTGAAACCAAGATCAAGCTATCCCACTCCCTACCATCCTGGTGTGCTCCATGTGCCTATCCAATAACCGCTTAAATGTTCCTAAAGTGTCTGACTCCACTATCACTGCAGGCAGTCCATTCCACACCCCAACCACTCTCTGCGTGAAGAACCTACCTCTGATATCCTTCCTGTATCTCCCACCATGAACCCTATAGTTATGCCCCCTTGTAATAGCTCCATCCACCCGAGGAAATAGTCTTTGAACGTTCACTCGATCTATCCCCTTCATCATTTTATAAACCTCTATTAAGTCTCCCCTCAATCTCCTCCGCTCCAGAGAGAACAGCCCTAGCTCCCTCAACCTTTCCTCATAAGACCGACACTCCAAACCAGGCAGCATCCTGGTAAATCTCCTCTGCACTCTTTCCAGCGCTTCCACATCCTTCTTATAGTGAGGTGACCAGAACTGCACGCAATATTCCAAATGCGGTCTCACCAAGGTCCTGTACAGTTGCAGCATAACCCCACGGCTCTTAAACTCCAACCCCCTGTTAATAAAAGCTAACACACTATATGCCTTCTTCACAGCTCTATCCACTTGAGTGGCAACCTTTAGAGATCTGTGGATATGGACCCCAAGATCTCTCTGTTCCTCCACAGTCTTCAGAACCCTACCTTTGACCCTGTAATCCACATTTAAATTAGTCCTACCAAAATGAATCACCTCACATTTATCAGGGTTAAACTCCATTTGCCATTTTTCAGCCCAGCTTTGCATCCTATCTATGTCTCTTTGCAGCCTACAACAGCCCTCCACCTCATCCACTACTCCACCAATCTTGGTGTCATCAGCAAATTTACTGATCCACCCTTCAGCCCCCTCCTCTAAGTCATTAATAAAAATCACAAAGAGCAGAGGACCAAGCACTGATCCCTGTGGCACTCCGCTAGCAACCTGCCTCCAGTCCGAAAATTTTCCATCCACCACCACCCTCTGTCTTCGATCAGATAGCCAGTTACCTATCCAATCGGCCAACTTTCCCTCTATCCCACACCTCCTTACTTTCATCATAAGCCGACCATGGGGGACCTTATCAAACGCCTTACTAAAATCCATGTATATGACATCAACCGCCCTACCTTCATCAACACACCTAGTTACCTCCTCAAAAAATTCTATCAAATTTGTGAGGCACGATTTGCCCTTCACAAATCCGTGCTGACTATCCCGGATTAATCCGCATCTTTCTAAATGGTCGTAAATCCCATCCCTAAGGACCTTTTCCATCAATTTACCAACCACCGAAGTCAGACTAACCGGTCTATAATTACCAGGGTCATTTCTATTCCCTTTCTTAAACAGAGGAACAACATTTGCCACTCTCCAGTCCTCTGGCACCATCCCCGTGGACAGCGAGGACCCAAAGATCAAAGCCAAAGGCTCTGCAATCTCATCCCTCGCCTCCCAAAGAATCCTAGGATACATTTCATCAGGCCCAGGTGACTTATCGACCTTCAGTTTATTCAAAACTGCCAATACATCCTCCCTCCGAACATCTATTTCCTCCAGCCTATTAGCCTGTAACACCTTCTCTTCCTGAAAAACATGGCCCCTCTCCTTGGTGAACACTGAAGAAAAGTATTCATTCATCACCTCGCCTATCTCTACTGATTCCATACACAAGTTCCCACCACTGTCCTTGACCGGCCCTAACCTCACCCTGGTCATTCTTTTATTCCTCACATAAGAGTAAAAAGCCTTGGGGTTTTCCTTGATCCGACCCGCCAAGGACTTCTCATGTCCCCTCCTAGCTCTCCTCAGCCCCTTTTTCAGCTCATTCCTTGCTAACTTGTAACCCTCAATCGAGCCATCTGAACCTTGTTTCCTCATCCCTACATAAGCTTCCCTCTTCCTTTTCACAAGACATTCCACCTCTTTTGTGAACCACGGTTCCCTCACTCGGCCATTTCCTCCCTGCCTGACAGGAACATACCTATCAAGGACACCCAGTATTTGTTCCTTGAAAAAGTTCCACTTTTCATCAGTGCCTTTCCCTGACAGTTTCTGTTCCCATCTTATGCCCCCTAATTCTTGCCTAATCGCATCATAATTACCTCTCCCCCAATTGTAAGCCTTGCCCTGCCGTCCGGCCCTATCCCTCTCCATTGCAATAACAAAAGACACCGAATTGTGGTCACTATCTCCAAAGTTCTCTCCCACAACCAAATCTAACACTTGGCCCGGTTCATTTCCCAGTACCAAATCCAATGTGGCCTCACCCCTTGTCGGCCTATCCACATATTGTGTCAGGAAACCCTCCTGCACACACTGCACAAAAAGTGCCCCATCCAAACTATTCGACCTACAAAGGTTCCAATCAATATTTGGAAAGTTAAAGTCCCCCATGACAACTACTCTGTGACCCCCACACGTATCCATAATCTGCTTTGCAATTTCTTCCTCCACATCTCTATTACTATTTGGGGGCCTATAGTAAACTCCTAGCAACGTGACCGCTCCTTTCCTGTTTCTAACTGCAGCCCATATTACCTCAGTGTGCATATCCCCCTCAAAGTGCTTTTCCGCAGCCGTTAAACTATCCTTGATTAACAATGCTACTCCTCCACCTCTTTTACCAGCTTCCCTACACTTACTGAAACATCTATACCCCGGAACGTCCAACAACCATTCCTGTCCTTGTTCTACCCACGTCTCCGTAATGGCCACAACATCGTAGTCCCAAGTAGCAATCCACGCCCCAAGTTCATCCACCTTGTTCCGGATGCTCCTTGCATTGAAGTAGACACACTTCAACCCATCTTCCTGTCTACCGGTACCCACCCTTGACCTTGATACCTTCCCCAATATCTCACCACCCTCAACACTGACTTCCGGACTACAACTCCTTTTCCCACTCCCCTGACAAATTAGTTTAAATCCCCCTGAAGAGCCGTAGCAAATTTCCCTCCCAGGATATTGGTGCCCCTCTGGTTCAGGTGCACCCCGTCCTGTTTGTAGAGGTCCCACCTTCCCCAGAACGTGTTCCAATTATCCACGTATCTGAAACCCTCCCTCCTGCACCATCCCTGCAACCACATGTTTAAGTGCACTCTCTCCCTGTTCCTCAACTCGCTATCACGTGGCACCGGTAGCGTACCAGAGATGACCACATGTTTTGTCTTTGCTCTCAGCTTCCAGCCCAGCTCCCGAAATTCCTGTTTTAAATCCCCGTCCCTTCTCTTACCTATGTCGTTGGTACCAATGTGTACCACGACTTGTGACTGTTTCCCCTCCCCCTTAAGAATCCGGAAAACACGGTCCGAGACGTCACGGACCCTGGCATCCGGTAGGCAACAAACCATCCTCGAGTCTCTTTTGCTGCCACAGAACCTCCTATCTATCCCTCTAACTAACGAGTCCCCAATAACTATTGCCCTCCCGCTCTCCTCCTTACCCTCCTGAGCCACAGGGACGGACTCAGTGCCGGAGATCCTCTCACTGCGGCTCACCACTGGTATGTCGTCCCCCTCAACCGTATCCAAAGCGGAATACTTATTGCTAAGGGGAACGACCACAGGGGATCCCTGCACCGACTGCTTCTTCCCAGCCCCTCTCACCGTCACCCATCTATTTTCATTCCTCGGAGTAACTGTATCCCTGAAGCTTCTGTCTATGGCCACCTCTGCATCCCTAATGATCCTAAGTTCCTCCAACTCCAGCTCCAGTTCCCTTACACGGTTTTGGAGGAGCTGCAGATGGATGCACTTCTCACAGGTATAATCAGCAGGGACACTGACGTCGTCCCTCACCTCGAACATAGTGCAAGAGGAACATTGCACTGCCTGCACACCCATCCCCTCTAGATACCCTGCCAGTACCAGGTAGAAACAGCAAAAAATGAATTAACTCACCCCTGCTCGCCCTTTCTGCCCAAGCCCTGTGAGCCAAAGCCCTACAGCTTTCACTCTGCCTCCTGCTCACTCTGCTGCCCGCTAACGACGCTGCCCGCTCAAAAGTGCGGCCTACTTTTAAACCCTCCAAAAACCTTCCCAGACTCCTGCTGGGCCCACTTCCTGTTTTAAAAAAAACCTCCGATTCTTTTACACAAATTTAACTTAAAATAAATAAATAAATGTAGTGAACAAACCAACTGCCTTCTCCTCAGCCTGGTCCTGTGGAACAACTATAGATGTGTAAAGAGAGAAAGATTGACAAAAACACATGTAGGCCCCTCACAGTCAGAAACGGGAGAATTCATAATGGGGAATAGAGAAATGGCCGAGGAATTAAATTTGTTCTTTGCTTCAATCTTCACAAAGGAAGACATGAATAATGTACCAGAAGGTGCTGAGAGAAACATGTTTTAGTGAGGAGCTGAAGGGAATCAGCATTAGTAGAGAAATGGTTTTGGGAAAATTGATGGGATTGAAGGTGGATAAATCTCCAGGTCCTGATAATCTTCATCCCAGAGTACTTAAGGAAGTGGCCCTGGAAATAGTAGATCCATTGGTGGTTATTTCCCAAAATTCTTTAGCCTCTGGCCTGGTTTCTACAGGTTGGAGGGCAGCTAATGTAAGCCCGCTATTCAAAAAGGGAGGTAGAGAGAAAACAGGGAACTATAGACCAGTGAGCCTAACGTGAGAACTGGGGAAGTTGCTGGAGTCTATTATCAAGGATTTCATAACTCAGCATTTGGAAGGCAGTGGTATAATCAAAGTCAGCATGGATTTACAAAAGGGAAATCATGCTTGACGAATCTATTGGAATTCTTTGAGAATGTAACTAGTAGAGTTGACCAAGGAGAACCAGTGGATGCGGTTTATTTAGACTTTCAGAAGGCTTCCGACAAGGTCTCACATAACAGACCACTATGTAAAGTTAAAGCACAGGGATTGCAGGTAATGTCTTGAGACGGATAGAAAGCTGGTTAGCAGATAGGAGTCGGCATAAATGGGTCTTTTTCTGATTGGCAGTCAGTGACTAGTGGGGTTTCCGCAGGGATCTGTGCTAGAACCCCAACTGTTCACATTAAATACTAATGAGTTGGAAGAGGGAACTGAATGTATTCTCTCCAAATGTGCAGATGATACAAAGTTGGGTGGGAGGGTGAGCTGTGAGGAGGATGCAGAGATGCTTCAGCGTGATTTGGACAGGCTGAGTGTGTGGGCATCTGCATGGCAGATGCAGTATAATGTGGATAAATGTGAGGTTATCCACTTCAGTTGCAAAAATAGGAAGGCAGATTATTATTTGAATGGGTGTAAATTGAGAGAGGTGTATACTCAGCGAGACCTTGGTGTCCTCGTGCATCAGTTGCTGAAAATAAGCGCGCAGGTACAGCAGGCAGTAAAGAAGGTACATAGAAAAATAGAAAATAGATGCAGGAGAAGGCCATTCAGCCCTTCGAGCCTGTTCCATCATTCAATATGATCATGGGTGATCATGCACTTCCAGTCGCCACTCCCGCTTTCTCTCCATATCCCTTGGTCCCTTTTGCCACAAGGGCCACTTCCAGCTCCCTCTTGAACATATCTAACGAATTGGCCCCAACAGCTTTCTGTGGTAGAGAATTCCACAGGTTCACAACTCTCTGAGTGAAGAAGTTCTTCCTCATCTCAGTCCTGAACCCCTTATTCTTAGACTGTGACCCCGAGTTCTGGACTTCCCCAACATCGGGAACATTCTTCCCGCATCTAGCCTGTCCAGTCCCATCAGGATTTTATGTGTTTCTATGAGATCCCCTCTCATTCTTCTAAATTCCAGTGAGCACAAGTCCAGTCGATCCAGTCTCTCTCCATATGTCAGTCCTGCCATTCCAGGAACCAGTCTGGTGAACCTTTGCTGGACTCCCTCAATAGCGAGAATGGTTTTCCTCAGACTAGGAGACCAAAACTGCACACAGCACTCAAGGTGTGGCCTCGCCAAGGTCCTGTATAACTGCAGCAAGACATCCTTACTCCTATACCCAAATCCTCTTGCTATGGAGGCCAGCATGCCATTAGCTTTCCTCACCGCCTGCTGTACCAGTCCCAACCTTCAGCGACTGTTCCACCATGACACCCAGGTCACGTTGCACTTCCCCTTTTCCTAAACTGCCACCATTCAGATAATAATCTTCCTTCCTGTTTTTGCCACCAAAGTGGATAACCTCATATTTATCCACATTATATTGCATTCGCCAAGTATTTGCCCACTCAGCCAGCCTGTCCAAGTCACCCTGCAGCCTCTTAGCATCCCCCTCACAGCGCACACTGCCACCCAGCTTAGCGTCGTCTGCAAATGCGGAGATATTGTATTCAATTCCTTTGTCTAAATCATTAATGTATATTGTGAATAACTGGGGTCCCAGCACTGAACCCTGCGGTACCCCACTCGTCACTGCCTGCCTCTCTGAAAAGGACCCATTCTCTGCTCCCTGTCTGCCAGCCAGTCCTCTATCCACGACAATACATTACCCCTCATACCGAGAGCTTTAATCTCGCTCACTAATCTCTTGTGTGGGACTTTGACAAAAGCCTTTGGAAAACCCAGATACACAACATCCACTGGATCACCCCTGTCCACTCTACTGGTCACTTCCGCAAAGAATTCCAGAAGATTCGTCGAGCACGATTTCCCTTTAGTGAATCCACGCTGACTTGGACCAATCCTGTCACTGCTTTCCAAATGCTCAGGTTATTGCATCCTTAATAATTGACTCCAGCATTTTCCCCACCACCGATATCAGGCTAACCGGTCTATCATTCCCCGTTTTCTCTCTCCCTCTTTTTAAAAAATTGTATGTTGTCCTTCATAGCGAGAGGATTCGAGTTTAGGGATAGGGATGTTTTGCTGCAATTGTACAGGGTGTTGGTGAGGCCACACCTGGAGTATTGTGTGCAGTTTTGGTCTCCTTATCTGAGGAAGGATGTCCTTGCTATAGAGGGAGCGCAGCGAAGGTTTACCAGGCCGATTCCTGGGATGGCAGGTCTGTCATATGAGGAGAGACTAAGTGGGTTAGGATTATATTCACTGGAGTTTAGAAGAGTGAGAGGGGAACTCATAGAAGCTTATAAAATTCTAACAGGGTTCGACAGGGTAGATTCAGAAAGAATGTTCCCGATGGTGGGGGGAGTCCAGAACTCGGGGTCATAGTTTGAGGATAAGGGGGAAACCTTTTAGAACTGGAGGTGAGGAGAAATTTCTTCACCCAGAGGATGGTGAATGTGTGGAATTCACTCCCACAGAAAGTAGTTGAGGCCAAAATGTTGTGTGATTTCAAGAAGAAATTAGATATCGCTCTTGGGGCTAAAAGGATCGAGGGATATGGGGGGAAGGGGGGAATCAGGATATTGAATTCGATGATCAGCCATGATCAAAATGAATGGCAGAGCAGGATCAAAGGGCCGAATGGCCGACTCCTGCTTCTAGTTTCTATTTTTTCCTATGTATATACAGACGTATACCCACACACACCTACACTCACACACATATACACACCTACACTCACACACATATACCCACACACACCTACACTCACACACATATACCCACACACACCTACACTCACACACATATACACACACACACCTACACTCACACACATATACCCACACACACCTACACTCACACACATATACACACACACACCTACACTCACACACATATACCCACACACACCTACACTCACACACATATACCCACACACACCTACACTCACACACATATACCCACACACACCTACACTCACACACATATACACACCTACACTCACACACATATACACACCTACACTCACACACATATACCCACACACACCTACACTCACACACGTATACCCACACACACCTACACTCACACACATATACCCACACACACCTACACTCACACACATATACACACCTACACTCACACACATATACCCACACACACCTACACTCACACACATATACCCACACACACCTACACTCACACACATATACACACCTACACTCACACACATATACACACCTACACTCACACACATATACCCACACACACCTACACTCACACACATATACCCACACACACCTACACTCACACACATATACACACCTACACTCACACACATATACCCACACACACCTACACTCACACACATATACACACCTACACTCACACACATATACCCACACACACCTACACTCACACACATATACACACCTACACTCACACACATATACCCGCACACACCTACACTCACACACATATACCCACACACACCTACACTCACACACATATACACACCTACACTCACACACATATACCCACACACACCTACACTCACACACATATACACACCTACACTCACACACATATACCCACACACACCTACACTCACACATATACACACACCTACACTCACACACATATACACACCTACACTCACACACATATACCCACACACACCTACACTCACACACATATACCCACACACACCTACACTCACACACATATACCCACACACACCTACACTCACACACATATACACACACACACCTACACTCACACACATATACCCACACACACCTACACTCACACACATATACCCACCTACACTCACACACATATACCCACACACACCTACACTCACACACATATACCCACACACACCTACACTCACACACATATACCCACACACACCTACACTCACACACATATACACACCTACACTCACACACATATACCCACACACACCTACACTCACACACATATACCCACACACACCTACACTCACACACATATACCCACCTACACTCACACACATATACACACCTACACTCACACACATATACCCACACACACCTACACTCACACACATATACCCACACACACCTACACTCACACACATATACACACCTACACTCACACACATATACCCACACACACCTACACTCACACACATATACCCACACACACCTACACTCACACACATATACCCACCTACACTCACACACATATACACACCTACACTCACACACATATACCCACACACACCTACACTCACACACATATACCCACACACACCTACACTCACACACATATACCCACACACACCTACACTCACACACATATACACACACACACCTACACTCACACACATATACCCACACACACCTACACTCACACACATATACACACACACACCTACACTCACACACATATACACACACACACCTACACTCACACACATATACACACCTACACTCACACACATATACCCACACACACCTACACTCACACACATATACACACCTACACTCACACACATATACCCACACACACCTACACTCACACACATATACCCACACACACCTACACTCACACACATATACCCACACACACCTACACTCACACACATATACACACACACACCTACACTCACACACATATACACACACACACCTACACTCACACACATATACACACACCTACACTCACACACATATACCCACACACACCTACACTCACACACATATACACACCTACACTCACACACATATACCCACACACACCTACACTCACACACAT